>NC_056726.1:749562606-749687606 GCF_019279795.1 Protopterus annectens | reverse complement strand
ATTAGCTGATCAAAGTGAATGGTTGGTTGAACAGGTTTGAAGAATGTTTTGTAGTGCAGGGGTTTTGTCAGACTGATACATTATCTTATGAGCCAAAATTAACTGATTGTACAAAAGAAGTTGTGGGAGTTCTCGCCAAGACATTTTTTCAATATGTCAAAGTGGTGTATATGCTTTGGAGACTCAGAGGCAAATTTCGTTATTTTATTGTAACATTGCTCAAGTTTCTTTAGGTCAGTTTTTTTGAGATTAATAATGATTGGAGAAGCGTATAGGAGAGTTGACAAAAGATGAGTTCTGGCTTATGCTATACTGGAGGTGTTGGTTAGATATTTTTTGTTTCTGTACAATAAACCCATTTTTTTTAATTTGTTTAATAGTTAGTGAGACATGAAGGTCAAATCTTGGGTTAATGTCAAGGGTGATACTTAGCAGTTTAGTTTGTGTGTCAGGGTTAATTATAGTGTTGTTACAAGCAGTGATAAAGAAAGAGGTAGTAGAGGAGGCTCTGGAGTAGTGAAAGAGCATGAGTTTGTTTTTGTTTGTATTGAGTATAAGCTGTGATTCTGATAGCCAAGATTCCATCTGGGTGAAGGATTTTTGTGTGATTTGCTGGAGTTGTGGAAGTGTTGGGGCATGGCAAATAAGGGTAGTATCATCAGCATACTGGACTGAGGTTACTAATGGGCTGGCGGTGTTTAGAGCATTAGTGAAAATGCTGAATAGAAGTGGGCCAAGAATTGAACCCTGTGGTACTCCAGGTGAGACTGGGAGAAGGGTAGATAGATTAGGTTACCATATTAGTGCTTGTTGTCATTCTTTAACTTTGGAACCACAGAACAGCAGATAGATGTAGGTTTAGGTTAGAGAGGACATTTAACAGTCTGTGGTGTGAGTGCATCAAAGGCCTTAAAGCAGTCTAAAAGACTGCAGAGACAAATCTGTCCTCATTGCAGAGTCTATACAGTGGATATAAAAAATGTACACAGCCCTGTTAAAATGCCAGGTTTTTGTGATATAAAAAATGAGACCAGAATAAATCATTTCAAAACTTTTCCCACCTTTAATGTGACCTATAACCTGTATAATTCAACTGAAAAACAAACAAATCGGTTAGGGGGAAAAATATAAAAAATAAAAATACGTACAATAAGTTGGTTGCATAGGTGTGCACACCCTTAAACTAATACTTTGTTGAAGTAGCTTTTGATTTAATTACAGCATTCAGTCTTCTTGGGTACACACCTGCCATCAATTAAAGAGACTCTGATTAACCCCAAATAAAGTTCAGCTGTCCTAGTAGGATTTTCCTGACATTTACTCAGTTTCCTGCTACAGCAAAAGCCATGGTTCATAGAGAGCTTACAAAGCATCAAATGGATCTCATTGTTGAAAGGTATCAGTCAGGAGAAGGGTACAAAGACATTTCCACAGCATTGGATATACCATGGAACACAGTGAAGACAGTCATCAAAAAGTGGAGAAAATATGGGACAACAGTGATGATGGAAAGAACTGGACGTCCCTCCAAAATTGATGAAAAGACAAGATGAAAACTGGTCAGGTAGGCTGCCAAGAGACCTACAGCAACACTGAAGGAGCTGCAGGAATTTCTGGCAAGTACTGGCTGTGTACTACATGTGACAACAATCTCCCATATTCTCCATATGTCTGGGCTATAGGGTAGGGTTGCAAAACGGAAGCCTTTTCTTACACAGATAAACATCCAGGCCCAGCTAAAATTTGCAAAACAATACATCAAGACTCCCAAAAGCATGTGGGAAAATGTATTATGGTCTGATGAGACCAAGGTTGAACTTTTTGGCCACAATTCCAAAAGGTATGTTTGGCACAAAGCAACATGTTGAGAGCTGGCATGGGAATTATTAGAAATAAGGTAGTGAAGGAGTTGAGCATGAATACATCTTTCAAGTATTTTAGATAGAGGGGACAAACTGGCAGTAGATCTGTAATAAGAAAGCTCTGATGAGTTACCACCCTTGTGTATGGGGATAATGTGTGCAATTTTCCATAGCCTTGGGGCATACTGTTCTGCAATAATACAGCTGTTGATAAGAACTGATACAGGGTAGGATATGGCTTCAGCTGTAATTTTTAAATATTCAGCAGTTAAGTGATCAGCTAGCAGTGGTAGGTTTAAGTTTCTTTAACAACTTTTCAATAGTTTTTCTGAGTATAGTTTGGAAGGAGAAAGATGTACTATTACGGTTAGGGAATTTGAGAGGAGTAGGTAATTTGGGGCAGTTGTTATTGATTAAAGACAATGTACTCTCTGTAAAGAATGTGTTAAATTCTGCAGCAATGGGACTAGAGGGATTGGGAATATTAGGGGAAGTAGTTTTTATTTGGCCTGGATGAAGGATGGATTTAAGTGTATGCCAGAATTTTTGAGGATTATGTTGATACTTTACTTGCAGATTATTGTAATAATTTCTCTTGTCAAGGTTGATCTGGCATTTTGCTTTATTTCTAAGTTGCTGAAATGCAAGTCGAGTAGTAAATGTTTCACAGGAATACCATGATTGCCACATCTTATCTCTTTCCTTAAAGAGGGTCTTTGTGTCCTAGGAGACCCATGGTGTATAATTAGATTTACAGCGAATTGTTCTTGGGGGAGCTAAACTATTACGAATGTTAAGAAAAGTATTATTGAAATATTCTACTGCTGCATCAAGGGGAATGTTTCTCAAGATGTTCCAATTACACAATTGTAGGGTCTGTATAAATTCTAGGGAGCAAAAGTTTTTCCTACTACGTATTTGGCAGATAATGTTGTGTTTGAAGTGATTAGGATCTCATCTTCCTTTTTTAATTTTTTAATTTCTCCAAATCTTTTGGGTTTCTAATACCATGACGGGAATGGACCCCATCCTAAGTCAGAGTACGATTTAAGTTAATGAAACTAGTATTGTTTCACTCTGTGATGTCAGACAAAAGTGCTCTTCGCAGAACCCGCAATGTGCACAGTAATGACTCCTTCTGTAATTCATATGGAGTTACATGTATTGGTAGCTTATTTAAATATGATGGTAGATTAGTTTTTATAAGACCCGTTGCTCCTACTACAATTGGAACTATCTGGGTATCATTCTTCCACATTGCTCTCATTTCTGCTTGCAGATCCTGATATTTTATAACCTTGTGTCTCTCTGTATGCAGGACACTGTAATCACTGGGTGTGGCAATTTCAATGATTAATGATGTTCTTGTCTTCTTTTCTTGGACTACTATATCTGGTTTTCTAGCATCTATCTTTTGAACTGTTGGTAATGGATGATCCCATGTGATGAAGACTTGATAATTTTCTATGATGCTTTGTGGCTCATGTTTCTAGTGCTTCTCAGCCACTTCAGAATCATAATGTTTGCACAATCCCCAGTGCAAAACTCTTGCCACACTATTGTGCCTTTCAGTATGTCACACGCAGCAATGAGCTGTGCGACTGTTTCCAGTTCAGTTTTACAAAACCTACATTTATCTGTTTCTCCCACATGTTCAATGGACTTTGTAAATCAGCATGTACCTAGACCACTGCCTTGGGCTGCCAATATTAACCTTTCATCTCTTGGTTTAAATTCACCTCTCCTTAACCATTCCTGCATTCATTCCTGATCAACATGAGGTTCTTCCAGAAATTTTCTATACTTGCTACTATATTTATGATTTTTTCACATTTCTTGCCTTTTCATCTGGTCCTTCACCTTATATTCTTTCTTTTGATTTTTGGCAGATTTAGTTGCTGCCTGATTTTTATCTACTTCTGGTTTGAGTTCCATTTCTACTTGATGGCGATATGCTTCTGCTAGGTTAAGCATAGACGTCATCTTAGATTTATTCTCCTCATGTTTCAAAACTTTCATTATGTTTGGGTCTCTTGAGGTCAGCAGATATGTCTGAAGTCCCATGGCTGGAGATCTGAACATGTAATCATTTTCAAGGAGGCCCATCCCTCCTTTGGAACGGGGAATATATAATCTTGGTATGCACTGATTTTTATAGATCATCTGGTGAGCATGAAGCATCCTTCTTGTTTTTATATCTAATCTATCCAACACATTTTGAGGCCAATAAATTACTCCAAAACTGTAAGTTAGGACAGGCAGAGCAAATTGGTTTATAGCTTGGATTTTGTTTCTGGACGTTAACTCTGTTTTCAGGATTAATTTAAGTCTTCTAAAGTACTCCTTACTAAGTTTTATAAACATTTGTTCATGTTTTATTGCTGATCCTTCATCAGTTCCCAAGTATATATACACTCCCTCTTGCTCAAGTTCTTTTATATCACATTCTTATCCCAAACCGATGTTTTCTTGGTACTGCAGTTTTCCTACTTTAAAGGTTGCTTTTGCACATTTATCAAGGCCAAATGACATTCTAATATCATCTGAAAACGTTTTAAGAACCTGCAGCTGTGCTTGCAGTTCCTTGTCTGATGAGCTATACAGTTTTAAATCATCAACATAGAGAAGATGAGAAGTCTTTAGACTTTGTTGTTTTCTAGGAGCCACATTATAGCCATGGCCTAAGCTGTTAAGTAGACAGGTTAATGGGTTAAGGGCAAGGCAGAATAGTAATGGTGACAGAGAGTCACCCTGGCATATCCCCCTTTGATTTTTTTTTCCCTGGGATAGTAATTTGTCCTTTATCATGATTTAATTACAAAGTAGTCTGCCATTGTTTCATGGTCACTGTAACATAGTTTATCAGTGTAGGATGTATCTTATACATTTTTAAGCACTCTTTTATCTATGAATGTGGGATACTATCAAATGCTTTTTTGCAGTCAATCCATGCCATACTTAGATTCTTCCCCTTTTTACAGTTCTCAACTATGACTTTATTTAACATCAGATGATCCTTTGTTCCATATGACTTTCTTTTATTGCCCTTTTGTTCTACTGCCATAATTGAATTTTCTTCTAGATGACTATAAACTCTTGTTGAGATCAATTCCCATGTATAGTTTATACATCGTCGGTAGGCAAGTTAGTGGTCTATAAGTTTTGGGGTAGCTTCCCGGTTGTCTTCGTATGTAGGTAGGCATATGATCATTAAGACTGTCAGGCAGACAATCACACTGTTGATATGGGTTAGTTTTATTAGTTAACATCTGGTCTAATGTAGACTGTTTGTTAGATTTTTTATTTATCCTGGCTGGTCCCTGGAGAAGTTGGGTGAAACCAAATAGATTAATGAAGTTTTTAGGGGTAGCTGAATTACAGGAAGACCAGTCAACATTAAAGTCACCCATAATGATATTCATGTTATATGGTGTTAGCTATAGTTTCCAAAATGTGCTCAATAATGGGAACATTATTGCCAGATGGGCTGTAGATGACAATAATGGTAATGAGTTTATTTTGGTTAAGTAGGTGCCTGGTTGATAAGATATATATACTGCCTAAGACAGACATGTTGAGATTCACTGGTATTAGTGAGGGGTTAGTCTTGCACATTATAGCCACACCTCCACCTCTTCTTTCCTTTTTTGTCCACTCTAAATAGGCTGTATTCAGTTGGGGTTATTTCATTCACAAATATATGTGGTTTAAGCCAAGTCGCCATGAAGGCAGCTATGTCAGGGGAGTAGTGGGACAATGTAGCATGTAGTTCTTGGACTTTGTTTACAATGCTTCTAAGATTTAGGTTAATGAGTAATAAGTTGGTGCCTTTATGGGAAAAATTAAGTCGATTTTGAACTTATTGGTGTACTACAGCAGTGCTGTTAGGTCCAGGATTAGGATGAATATCATCACTAATTATGAGCCTGGAAGCGACAGTAGCTAGGACTTGTATATATAGATAGATATATAGGTTCATAGGTTGGTACTAGGCTATCGGCCCTAGGGCCTATACAAGCCTAGCCATAACAATTTCCTGGCTATTTCTTCCCACACTGTTTACTTCCCTGGTCCCCTGTCTAGCAGGCTGACTGATGTGATCCCCGGGGTGAATTTCCTTTCTCCCATCCAATCGTCAAGGTTCATTTTGAAGAGGGCCAAAGAGGCACTCTGCTTGACATGTATGGGCAGTCTGTTCCAGAGTCTGGGGAGTCTCTGGGTCAGGAACCTATCCCTCCAGAATGTTTTGTTTATTGTGATGACAAGGTTTAGATCATTGGAGTGTGTGGCTCTGAGGGATTGGGATTTCTTTAAGTGTAGCATGTCTAACAGCTCTGGGTCTGACATGGCCTTTTATGTTAAGCAGAGATCGCCTCTGAGTAGACGACGTGCGACAGAGTATAGCTGGAGTTTTTTTAAGGTGGTCAGCTTAGGGCATCTGCTTTAGGCCTGTGATTCTTTTAGTGAGGTATTTCTGTGGCCTTTCCAGTTGTTGCAGATGCCTTGAGAGGTACATACAAAATGGAGCATTGTATTCTATAATGGGTCTAATGAGGGATGAGTACAGTGGGACAATGACCTCCTTTTTTCTGGATGAAAAGCCCTTACTGATGAGGTGTGCCACATAGAAGGAATTCCTGATTGTTGTAGTGATATGGTTATCGAAGGTAAGACCACTGTCCACCTGTGTCCCTAAGTCTCTTATCACACTTTCTGTGTTTAGTGTACTGCCACCTATGTGGTAATTCACGGGTACATGTTTTTTCCCAAAGGGGATAACTATACATTTCTTGGTATTGAGCTTGAGCCCATAGCTCTGGCACCAAACATCTATTTCTGTATGGCCCTTTTGTAGAGTATCCACATAATTTGGGGATTCAATAATGGCTCCTAGTTTGCAGTCATCTGCGAACTTTGTTAGCCAGAGTCCCTTAGTGTTGGCTTGTACTTCAGATAAGTAGATGGCAAACAAGAGCAGTCCCAGGACTGAACTGTGAGGTACTCCACTTGTCACTTGTCTGGAGCTGGATTTGGAGTCAGCTACTTTTACAGTGTGGGCTCTGTCAGTAAGCCAGTTGGCAACCCATTGAGTGATGTAGGCATTAATGTCTAGCTTAGTAAGTTTATCTATGATTCCAGAGTGGAGGATGGTGTCAAAGGCCTTAGCGAGATCCAGATAGGCTGTGTGGACCGCCTTACCCTCATCCATGGCTCTGGAGACTGATTCAAAGAAGTCAATCAGGTTCAGGAGACAAGATCAGCCCTTCACGTACCCAAACCGGGTGAGGTCCAGGGTTTGAAGGTTGCCAATGTCTTTGTTTACAAGTTGCATGATAATAGGTTCCAGGGCCTTGCAGATCAGGCTCATCAGACTAATGGGGTGGTAGTTCCTGGGATCCAAGGTTGATCCCCCCTTGTGGAGTGGGATAATTGTAGCTGTGCACTACTCAGTGGGCATGAAGCCTGAGGTGAGGATATGATTAAACATGACACTTAGGTGAGGTGCCAGTTCATTTTGTATTTCATGTAGTACACAGACCAGGATGTCATCTGGTCCCATGAATGCTGTATTCTTAGCTTTGGAGAGTGCATTTTTTACCTATGTGTCCATTATTACCAGAATTTGGCAATCTTCCGGTATTGAGATGGGCAATTTAGGGGGTGAGAGGGGGGTGAAGTTGGCACTGAATCGATTTGCCAGGATATTGGCAATATCCTTGGGATCAGTATATTTAATGCCGTTCTGTTGTAGCTCAGAGCAGATCTGAGCATTGCCATTTAGATTCTTGACATAGTTATAGAATGCCTTGTGGTTGTCTCTTGAATCTTTGGCAATTTTATTTTCGTAACTAGCTTTGGATGATTTTATGAAGGATCTCCGCTTCTTACTGAGGCTGGTAAGGGAGTTTTTTTGCATCCTGGGATTTTCCTCTTTTCTGCAACAGTTTCTTCCTTTTGTTGTAAAGTTTGTTTATGGCAGGGGACCACCAGATTGGCTTCCTTTTTTTGGAGGAGAGCATCTTGGTTCTATTTGGGATGGCACAATTCATGCATGAGTGGATGTGCTCGTACAGTGCCTTAGTGTAAGACTCAGCAGTTGAACTTTCAGTTTCTGTCTGCATGGTTGTCATAAAGTTTGTCACTTCTGAGTTGAGTAGCATGAAGTTGGCTTTGGAGAAGTTTTTTATGGAGGTTTCCTTACTGGGGGGTGGGGGTGAGATGTGGATGTTAAGGGTGATTAGCTTATGGTCTGACCTGACCAATGAGGGGGTGACCATAGGTGTGGAGCATCGATTTCCCATGTTGGTAATGACCAGGTCTAGGATATTGGAGCCCCTGGTGGGACTATGGATTAGTTGATCCAGGCATTGGAATTTATGAATTCCAAGAACTGTTGGGCAAAGGTGTTGGTACATAAGTAGTTTTCCCAGTTAATGGCAGGGTAGTTGAAATCACCCAGTATTAGGGTGTTTGGTTGTATCTTAATATTTTCCAGTATGTTTAGAAAGGTGTAGTGATAATCTTGGGGCATGGTGGGGGATCTGTAGCAAGCTACAATTTGGATTGCAGTCTTACCTAGTGTTAGTTGCACTTGGAGAATTTCAGATGCATTGTGTTGGGCAACTAGCCTGGTGGTGTGAATATCCTTGGTGAATGTGGACACTCCTCCACTTTTAGTGTTTCGATCCTGGTTTGGTGGCTGAAAAGTGTGGTAAGAGTTGTAGCCTGGTATTGCAGGGGTGCTCTCTGGAACCTTGAACCAGGTCTCAGTTACTGCACAGATATCAATGTTCTCCATTTTTAGGAGTGCCTAGAGAGAGTGCATTTTGAGGTTTAGACTGCTAGCATTGAATAGCATTACCTTCAGATTTTGTTACAATGGTGGTTTTGTCCTTTGAACTTTGCCTATAAAGGCACTCTAGGGGTGGAAAGAGCCTTAGCCAGTAACCTGAATCCCAGGGTGACAGGTGCATTCCATCTCTGGCAAAGCATCTTGATCTGTCGATCATGTCGTCCAAGGCAGACAGATACTGGATCCCCTTTGAATGACACCAGAAGCTTAGCCAATTGTTGAAGTCAATCATTTTGCCCTTATATTGTGGTATAATTCTGAGCAAAGACAGGATGTTACTCAGGGATAGAGTCATACCTGCCTGGGCCACATGATCCGATAGCTCTTCCATGTCTCTTTTTATGTAGTCCAGGGAGGTACGTCTCAAGTCATTCACTCCAACTTGGACAATGGCAGAGTCATATTTGTACTTTTTGTGGAGTGACTTGAGTGCATGTGTTATGTGGCAGATCCTGGCACCAGACAGGCAGCTAACTGTAATTTTCTCCTTGTTCAGCATCGTGAGTAGGACATCAGTGTGCCTGACTATAGAGTCACCTGTGACTAAAGTGTTAGGTACGTTGTCTTGCCTTAGGGGCTGTTGCTGGGTGGTACACTGGTGTTGTGAGCTATGTGACACTTTGGTTGTGATCGGTGTTTGTTTGCATTTCAGCTTCGGAGGTCCTTGTTGCTTGGGCAGGTTACAGTTAAGGGCCTCCACATATGTGGATTTAGTGTTGTTATGTGTGGGTGTTGGTGGTGTGGGTTTAGAAGGGCTATGTGTTGCTTGAGGTGTAGTGCAGGTGTTAACCTTCTAGTCTTGACTGTCTAGCACAATCTTGGGTGGAGAGAGATTTGCTTCCAGTTTGGTTATGTAAGTGCATCTCTCACAGGTTGTAGTGTTGGTTGGTAGGAGGAGAGGGTTGTCTGTGTACATGAGGCAATTGCTGCATTGCCCCAGTATGCCCAGATTCACCAGGTGGACAGGAGAAATCACTGGAAGCTGACCCTTGGATATGCCTGGTTTAGTGTTTTTTTTGTAAAGTACAGGAGCTGTTATATATGTATACTCTATATAGATATAAATATATAAATTTGCTATATAATAACCCCCCCGCACACACACACACACACACACACACACACACACACACACACACACACACACACACACATATATATATATATATATATATATATATATATGTATATATATATTCTAAAGCCGTTTTCTGCCTAGGTACAACAGTAAGTGCCTGCTGGTTTGAGAACTACTAATCCTGATCAACAGATGACAAATTAAACAAATATTGATTACAGCGATTAGAATTCCTAGGCAAACATCTGCCAGCTGAAAAAAAATAAAGAATTAATAGGCGACTTCCTTATTTCTATGTTGTTCACTTTCAGACATACAGGGTGGACAGGGAAACACTGGAGGAAATATGCAACCTGTGCCCCATTTTTTTTGTCTGAGCATCCCTTGGAAATGTCAACACTTAAAAAGCACAGAATGTTTAGAAATGTGTAAATGAATATCTGCAGTATAGATGTATACAAATAGTTATTGTGCAAAAGGAATATACATCTAAAACTAGCTTTTTTGGATCTAAATGGTAACAGTTAAAAATAATGTGCCTCTTCCTATATATCTGGGGGTAGCATTTTGAGGGTTGAGTATATTTTTAAAGTAGGGGGCAACAACATTAGGTTTTAGTACAAAATGTAAATCTCTGGCTACACCCCTGCCCCCACCCCCACCCCCAGCCAGGGAAATGTTGGAGGACCAATCCCAGTGAAAACAGAGGTATGTTTAGCATTAGGTATACTACTTAATGATGCTTTCCAGAGAACCACAATGATGATATACTAGTGGTTTCCCAGGCATTAGCCTCTAGAATATTACATAAGATTTTAAATGCAGTGCTATTACATACAAGGCAGGATATCTATTTCCCACAAATCCCACAGGAGAGAACAAGAACCATGCAGGAACTGTGTACAATGGCACACTTCCCTGACATGTTGGGGGCCATAGATTACACAGACATAGAAGTAAAAGTGCCACATGGGGAACAGGGAAGGAGATACATCAACAGAACAGGTTTCCACTCTATAAACTGTCAGGTTGTCTGTAATGCTGAAGGGATCATCTATAATGTCTGTGCAGGTAACCAATGTAGTTTTCACAACTCACACATATGTCACACTTGTGAGCTGTATGCTAGGTTTGCTAGACGTGACATTCTCAGAGTCATCTACTGTAGTGGATGATGCAAGTTATGCATTGGAGCCCTAGCTCATGACACCCATGCAAAACCCACACAACCCCACTAAGTAGGGATACAATAATGCCCACACTGAAACTAGGAATATCACAGAAAGTGTACTTGGACTACTGAAATCAAGTTTCCATTTTCTAGACACATCAGAAGATGCCCTGCATATGACCCGGACACCTCTGTCAAAATACTTACAGTCTGTGCCATCTTACACAGTATAATACTCAGGAAATGCCTTCAACAAGGACAGCAAGGGGATGGACCACAGTTTCAAGGAACACAGGCAGGGCCAGCAGTAGCAGCAGCAGGTACAGGAGTTGCACTACTTCCTTGGCCCTGGCTAGAAGTTGGGGTACTACCTGAATGTGAGTGATGTCTGCTGGATGAGCTCTCCTCACAACTATGTCCAGGACCATGACTCCATGGCCTACCACATCTTGATGTACACATTACAATCACTGATGGACCAGTGGATGTTGTGTCACTACAGGGGCAGGATCTTACACGACCACATCTGCTGTCACCAGAAGATGTAATGTCTCTCCAGCCACATGGATTCCCACCCTCCCCCATAAGACATTCTATCATAAATACTACCCAATCCAGTGTGTCATTCATCATGTCCAAGGAGTTGCCCACATGCTTCAGGGACTCACTCAAATCAGAATATACTTGTGTAGTAGTCACACTATCTCTTCCAAATACATGGGGGAACTTGTCTGTGCCTCCACTATGGCACTACACATATGTCTGGTGGCACCAAATGACACACCGGTATCAGGAGGAGAATGGACAGCAGGCCTACTACAAGGACCCCCCTAGCAGCCCTCCTGTGTGGCACTATGCCCTCATGATGGTTACCAGAATTAAACAGCTTTACAACTGGAGTAACTACACTACCCTGATCACCACCATCATCATCATCAAAGGCTACCGATTCTCCAACATCAGGTGGTAGGAGTTCCTCAAGCCACTCTTAGGATCATGTAGGATAATAAGCAGTAAACATAGGAAACAGAAAGAGAGAGAATAAATGTAATCACATGTGTCCTTATACAAGGGGTATATTAAACTCCAACAAATGTTAAGGCAACACAAACATTGCTCTCATAACCTTATACACAGTAACAACAATAACCAAATGTGTGCATACCATGTCCAGGTGGCTGGAGGCCTGCACTCCAGAAGTGCATGTGTGTGAGGAATGGAAAGGAAAGAAGTCTGCTGAGTATCACAGTGCAAATGAAACAAGAAAAAGAGAACAATCCCCTTCACAAGTGCAGATTAAAAATGTTCTGATACAAAAATGTAGTGAACAGTTTGATTACCTCCAAAACACCCTCCACTATTTCTGTTTGACTGTGATCTGACTCACCGTTATTGTTGGCTCTGTCTATATATACAGCAGACATATAAGATATACTGATATAGATGCATATAAAGATATAACAATAACACTTGCTTTTCATACTAGGAAGGCCTGCATGTGACATTTTGAGTCTGTTGTCCCCATCTGTACCGACGTCAGAGATTCTGTGGTAACTCTCTGCCAAGCTGTCTGGATTTCTAACAGCGGACAGGATTTCATCTGTTTCAGTTAGTGGTGGTTTGGTAGCAGGACCAGCCCCATAGCCACCTGTTCCTGGGCAATTGCAGCTGCCCTACACTAAGCAGACATTATCACATCACTTGCCTGGTGTCATACCTGGGTGTAAGTTCTCCCATGCCCTTCGATAATATTAATGTCATTGATCCCCTGCTGTCATATCCTCTTTTTGGCAGATTGGTCACCTCTACTGCTCCCTAACAGAAAAGCTCCATGGTGGTGAAAAGCCTGGATAATGACCTCATTTTCTGCATCAGTGTATGGTGGCTTTTGGGATACAGATTTCTTCTTGGGTGCCATATCCCTGTATGAGATGAAGCAGAAAGCAGATACACATAATTGCATATATAATACATAGACAAGATGGCTGTCAACTCAGTTATGTGTGGCTATATGCATCTAACATGCACATAACAATTTAAAAGTTAATGCTCCCTGTGACTACACAGAAGTTAGGTTAGTCCCGCACCACCAAAAAAAAAAAATTCTAAACCAAATATCAAAAAATTATCTGTAACAGTTCATTAATGCAGATAACACAGGTTTAACTGCATTAACTATAACAACTAAAAATGTAGCAGTAGAAATGTAAGACAAAACTATTATAAATGCCAACTCTACTGCTGCAGAGGGCAGTCAGGTAGAAATCCACAAAGAGAACGCATTTTTCTTTTTCTGCTAAGGCATGTAAAAATTCCAGACCTCCCTACAAAGTTATAATACACTCAGTGCAATAACTGTGCAAACATCAAATAATATACAAACTAAAAAATAGGTAATGCCACATTCTGTAGTATACGTTTTGTAATTCAAACTTGGCTATGCCAAATGAAAGGGATAAAGGAAAAAAAATGAAGATAAAAAAATGCTTTTCAGCAGTCAGTGCAATCCACCTTTTAATGTTAAACTAAAAGCATTATGTAAGAAATAACAACAAACCTTGAAAGTACAGTAGTATAGAAAATAGATAATTATCTAAAAATTGTTTTTCAGTATTGAACTATCCACATCCAGTGTTTAAGAAAATGGATGCTATGCGAGCAAAGCTCAAGAGGTGACTTTTGACATTCATGCTGAGAACACATAATAGATGGTTAGGATCAGTGAGACCTGATCATAATTCTTTGTAGTGCGTGATCATAATTCTTTGTAGTGCGTGATCATAATTCTTTGTAGTGCGTGTTCGTAATTCTTTGTAGCGCATGATCATAATTCTTTGTAGTGTGTGGAGCTTTAAGTGCTCCATGTACTCCTAGTTACAAAAAACAAAAAAATGCTACATTTTTGCCATAAACCACTTAATAGATGCTGTCAGAAGTGTAACACAGTCCATTACATTTACATTTACTTTTCATACCTCTTAACTGTCCACATTTTCACAGAACGTCCACATAATTGCTTCATATTTTTGGTCAGTTCCTCATAAAATTTGTGGTTTTCAGACAAACTGCTGAGGACTGAAATCATTAAATAATGACAAACATTTAAGTTTCAGACTTTATATACTTTACAAATTATGGATGAACACCTGTTATTTTAACTACCTTTTATGTTGTAAGAGAAAGTTTGGGGCACCTTATTTGTACAGACAGCTGGCAGAAACAAAACTTTTGATCTGATGTTGTCCTCTTCATTCCTTCTAATGATAGGGTCTCAGATCCAGCTCGGCCACATTTTCCAGACTTGGATCTGATTGTCGAGCTCCTCCCTTTTACCCATAATGCACTACACCCACCCAAGCACCCCAGATCTCATTTGCGGCGTTCAAAGCCAGACAGAATATCCAGTCGCATGACAAGTTATGTCCTTTTTTGGTCTTTTTAGGCTTTCGTATTTAGAATTTATTTAGTGTGCTTCTGTCGTGTCTTTCACTAGTTTAGAGTGTATTAGTTTTCATAATTTAGAAGTTTGTTGTGTTAGGATTTTATAGAGTTTTTGGCATGTGTTTTTCTTATAGTGTTAGTGACAGTTAAGTTAGCTTAAATACTTATAGTTGAGGTTGTTAAAATAGTTTGTCTTAGAATTAACTAATCATGTGTGCTTTTGATTTTTGTATGGTTCTTTTTAAGAAAGAGTGTATGATAGCTTGGTAGTGCTACAGTTAGTGCTAACAATTGCTGTGGTGTGCATTTATTTTTCGGTGGGTCTGTTTCTACAGCAGTTTTATATACATATATATATATATATATATATATATATATATATATACATATATATATAAAATACACACACACACATATATATATATATATATACA
Source organism: Protopterus annectens (assembly GCF_019279795.1). Lineage (NCBI taxonomy): Eukaryota > Metazoa > Chordata > Ceratodontiformes > Protopteridae > Protopterus > Protopterus annectens. The sequence continues at coordinate 749,672,767 of NC_056726.1, read as the reverse complement.
TATATATATACATATACATATATATAGATATATATATATATATATAGATATATATTTATATAAATACATTTCCCCTACTGTTGAATGACAGTGCTGCATGATATGTGTGAGAAAACATCACACATATCTACACACACACACACACACACACACACACACACACACACACACACACACACACACACACACACACACACATATATGTATACAGCACAATTAACAAAAAACTGAGGGTTATGCTACTCAATGCCAGGAGTTTAAATCTCAAAATGCACGTGCTTGAAGCACTCCTCAGTATGGAGAACGTCTACATCTGTGCAGTAACTGCAACCTGATTCAAGGCTCCAGAGAGCACCCCAGCACTACCGGGCTACAACTCATACCACACGTTTCGTCCACAGAACATGGACTGAAACACAAAAGTAGGGGGTGTATCCATATTCATCAAGGATACCTACACCTCAAGGTTAGTGGCACAGCATGGTACCTCTGAGATCATCCATGTGCAAATAACATCGGGCAAATCTGCAATGCAAATTGTGGCCTGCTACAGATCACCCTCCATGACCCAGGACCACAACTCCACCTTTCTGGAGACACTGGAAAACATGAAGGTCCTACCAAACACCCTGATATTGGGCGATTTCAATTACCCTACCATTCACTGGGAAAACTACTCGAGTACAAATTCCCAGGCCCAGCACTTCCTGAAATTCATCAACTCAAATGCCCTGGATCAGCTGGTAAACTCCCCTACCAGAGGTGAAAACATATTGGACCTGGTCATCACCAACATGGGCGACAGGTGTTCAACACCGGAGGTCAACCCGTCACTGGTTAGATCAGACCATAAACTAATCACTCTGGATGTCCACACCCCACCACCACCCCCAACTAAGGAAACCACAGTAAAAAACTTTTCTAAAGCAAACTTCACCTTACTTATGACAGAGGTGGTAAGTTTCACAGCCCCCATGCTAAAGGATAACGCTGCTCAAGATGCAGAAACCTTTATAAATGCACTCTGTGAGCACCTACAAGGATGCATGGATCATGCCATCCCTAGCAAAACCAAGACTCACTCCTCTAAGAGAAGGAAACCAGTTTGGTGGACCCCTGCAATAAACAGGCTATACAATAGAAAGAGGAAACTAGTTCAGAAAAAAAGCAAATCCCAAGAAGGAAAGACATCCCTGATCAGTATCAGTAAGAAACTGAGGTCCCTCATGAAATCATCCAAGGCTAACTTCGAAAGAAAAATAGCCAAGGATTCAAAAGATAACCACAAAGCCTTCTTTAGCTATGTTAAGAATCTAAGTGGCAACTCGCAGATATGCACTGAACTAGTTCAAAATAGCACAAAATATACTGAACCTACTGATATTGCCAACATCCTGGCAGATAGATTCAGTGCAAACCCCCCCCCACCTCCAAAAGGGCCCACAACAAGATCCGGAAAAGTGTAGTGTCCCAAACATCACAGACGCACAGATGAAAACAGCCCTTTCAAAAGCCAAAAACACAGCATCAATGGGACCAGATGGTGTCCTAGGCTGCATCTTGCACGAAATACAGAACAAACTAACCCCCACCTAAACACGCTGTTCATCCTCAGCCTCTCCACAGGCTATGTGCCCATAGAATGGCGCACAGCAACGGTTATTCCTCTCCACAAAGGAGGGGCCACAACTGACCCTGGTAACTATTGCCCCATAAGCCTGACTAGCCTGGTCTGCAAGGCTATGGAGCGCATCATCATGGAACTCTTTAACAAAGACATTGGGAACCTCCAAACATTTGACCCGACCCAGTTTGGCTTTGATAAGGGCAGATCATGCCTACTAAACCTGGTTGACTTCTTCAACACAGTCACCAAGGCCATAGACGAGGGAAAGGTGGTTCACACATCCTACCTTGACCTTGCCAAGGCTTTTGACACCATTCCCCACTCGGTTATTACAGAAAAACTCACCAGCCTGAATATAAACCCCTACGCCACAAGATGGGTTGCCAACTGGCTTACAGACAGAACTCACACGGTAAAAATAGCAGGCTCCAGGTCCGACTCTAAACCAGTCACAAGTGGTGTCCCGCAAGGCTCGGTCCTTGGACCCCTACTGTTTGGCATATACTTCTCAGAAGTACAGGCAAACACAGGAGAACTATGGCTAACCAAGTTCGCCGATGACTGCAAACTGGGAGCCATAATTGACTCTCTGGCTGACATGGGCATCCTCCGAAAGGGCCTTACTGAGACAGACATCTGGTGTTAAAGTCATGACCTTAAGCTAAATGCCAAAAAATGCATAGTCATCCCGTTTGGGAAAAACAAAACACCCACAAATTACCACATAGGTGTACAGCCCCCTTAATACAGAAGAGGTAATAAGAGATCTGGGGACCCAGGTAGATAGTAATCTCTCCTTTGACAATCATATTGCCAAAGTAGTTAGGAAATCCTTCTAAGTGGCCCATCTAATTACTAAAGGGTTTGCATCTAGAAATAAAGAGGTTATAGTGTCCATCTACTCATTACTCATTAGACCCATCATAAGGTACAATGCTCCATTTGGGATGTACCTCACAAGACACTTCCAACAGCTGGAAAGACCAAAAAAGTACCTTGCCAAGAGGATTACTGGTCTCAAAGATATGTCCTATGCAGCCCGACTGAAAAAACTCCGTCTGTACTCAATGGCATATCGCTTACTCAGAGGTGGTCTCTGCCTGACTTACAAAGCCATGTCCAACTCAGAATTGATGGACATGCTCCACCTAAAGAAATCCAAGTCATTGCAATCCACGTGCTCTAGTGAACTAAACCTCACCACAACAATAAACAGAACATGCTGGAGGGATAGATTCCTCTCACAGAGACTCCCCATGCTTTGGAACAAAATTCCAAATTACATCAGGCAGTGCCCCTCACTAACACTCTTCAAGAGAAACCTTGACAAGTGGATGGGTAATAGAAAATACACCCTGGGATCACTTCATTGGCTCTGCTAGACAGAGGATTAGTTAATTAATCAATGGGGTGGCAAAAGCCAACACACTCTGGCTAGGCTTATAAATGACCTCGGACAGATAGCCTAGTACCTACGTATGAACCTATGAACATATATATATATATATATATATATATATATATATATATATATATATATATATATATATATATATCTACAGTAGTAAGCGGGTGCAAAATGGACAGTTATGTGTGGTGTAAAATCCATGCTGGGAACACATTGCCCCTTTTGTGAAGGTGAGATTGGTATGTTGGAGAAGGATAGTAGGTATATTTGGTGAGGAAGGTTGGGTTGGAAGACAGATAAGACAGCATACAGGGGTGGTATATGACACATGTGGTGGGTAAACACCTTGGATGGGGAGTGGTGTTTGGAAAGTGGAAGCCCATGAGCCCCCAACTGGAAACAGTGGGATCAAGGTCCCCCACCCCTGGGCAGTCACAACTGCACCTTCACGGCCCTGAATGTGCCTGAGCTGGGAACTGAAGAGGAGGAGCATGCGGATCCTGTAATTGTGTACCAAAGGCCTCGAGGTGGTGTAGCACATCCCCCAAGTCTCTGTGGAGCTCTCTATGCACCAGACCCTGGACCTGACTTTAGGTGAGAGGATTCTGTCTGTGTGTGCTCCCAGGGGGAGGGGAGAACGAACACCATCCCCTGAGGTGGCTCCACCTGAAGTTAGTGCAGGACCAGCAGATGATGAGGTCCCGGGGTGGGTCCCAGATGTGCTTTGGCTTGGTAACATGGGCAGATGAGGAGGGAGAGGTGGTTCTGCTGGGAAGTGGCTTCCCAAACATGCTATTGTGTCACAGTTATAGAACATATCTGGGTAGTAATAGTCCACACACATTCCAGGGTTACGTCTAACAGCATGCATAGATATCCCCATTAACACAAAAAACCAGATTTGGAGCAGTCACATAGCAAACAGAACACATGCATATATGGAACCATAATGGCCCTTACAATGGCATGCGGGTGACATTGTTAACAACAGGCCACCAGTGATAATGTTTCAACATGGAACATGACTAGAAACACATTGCATAATTTGTTGTACAATATGATATATGTCCCAACAGTAGGTTTGCTATAAACATACCCATTGAGTTGTGTGTTCAGATTATTGTTGCAGATATGGTAGGGGGGAGACAGAGATGTCAATCAACAACTATTATATCCTTGCAGTATGAGGTCCTCAGACCTTTTTTTCCTCTTTATGTCTTTCAGGCACCATGTCTAGAGAGCATTTGCTAGTTTATTCCCCACAGGAAAATGAGATTATAATAAACCACCTGGTGCAGCACTACCACACCCTGTTTGGCCATACAGCCCATGATCTGCAGGAGAGGACCACCCAGTGGAATGAGCTCTTCCACAGGGTAAATGATGTCGGCCTGCATAACCGCAGTTATGAGCAGGTCCGCCATCATTGCACTGACCTAATCCACCATGCCCTTCAGCATGCTGCTGCAGTTAGGAGGGACCAGCTAGCCACGGGGGGGGGTAATGCCATCCAGCCCCCCCTAACACATGCTGAGGAGCTCCTCACCAGCCTCAGGGCACCTGCCCATCAGCAAAGACAAGACCCAGCAGATAGCATTGTGGAGGTGGGTGCTACCCACACAATGGATGAGGATCATACAGGTAAGGCCCCAGGGCACATCAGTAGACCACTGTTGCTTATCCATCTGCATCTGTAGAGTTTAATCATGCATATGTGAGATAAAATATATATAGTCTGTTGCTGCATTGTAGTAATAAACAAATGTACATAATCTGTAGTATTGTGGGTTTGTACTGTTGATGTACTGAAATGCTGCTCCTATCCTGTACCAATGCCACAGGTGTGGCTACTGACATAAAATTTCTCACACGACTATGTAGGTCTCTCTGGTATACCTCTGGGGCAGCAGCCTGTAGCTGGTGTTGTTTGTTCAGGTTTGCCAATACACTGGTCATATTATGGCCATGGTATTTGCCATGCACACATTTAACACACTTACCCATAATGCATGTTGTACATGTTCACTTATTGTTGCTGTTAACTGCACTGCATCACAGTAGTCACTATGGTGGCATATCTGAAAGGTATGTAATAGTCATGCAATATAACTAACAACCTGTCATTGCAAGGTGTGTGGACAGAGATGAACATAATGATGGGACAAATGGCCTACAGTAGGAACATGTCTGAAACATCACCCTTATATAGTGCCACAACAGTGTATATACCACTATTACAATGGCAGCTGTTACAGATCTACACAACATGAATGTGTAATATGGAATCCTATGTTAGGGCAGCAAATATGGGGAATACATACCTTAACAAACAGTGGAAGCATATGTGTGCACACACTCCAAATAACATATTGTGGAAGCAGCTTTTGAGTTACTGACAGAATTCACTCTTCATGAGTATGCACCTTCCAGCAAATACAGGTCCTCAATATCACACCATGAAATGGTGTGCTGTCAAAGTTGTATGTCCATCACATTTGCCCACTCACCTGCAACAGAGGCAGCCGTGGCTTGCACACATCTTACAAGCCATGGAATAGATCCCATACCCTAGAGGTAGCACCCAGGAGTGGGACATGTAGCCTTACCTCACCATTGCATATACCATGGCAAACAGTGCAGACAGTCATGTATGTGACAAGGATGTATGGGGCAACATTAATGTAGAAAATAAACAGATGGCCATCCAAGACAGATGATGACACATGTTGCAAACTGGTCATGGAGGCTGCCCAGTAACATGCTGCAACACTGAGGGAGTTGCAGGAATGTCTAGCAAGTACTGGCTGTTCAGTACCTGTGTAGACAATCACCTGGACTCTGAATAAGTGTGGCCTATGGGTTAGGTTAATCAGATGGGAAAGGTGTTCCACAGGAAACATCATCCACAGCTCTTTACAAGTAGCATATGCATAACATCAAAAGTCCCCCAAAGGCATGTGTTGTAATGTGTAATGGTGTACCAAGACCAAGATCAAAACCTACAGACAGTATTAATAAAGATACATGTGCTTCACAAGCAACACCTCACTCCACCTCAGGCCCACCATCCCCATCTGTACTTTGCTGGTGCCAGTGTACACATGTATGTTTAAGTTCATTAGCAGGGACTAGGACTACACATGGTGTTATGAATTTGAGGCACTGCAAAATGACACTCATGTGTGGCCCATAGTTGTCAAGCATCTTCAAAAGGCTGAGGATGTGGAGGGGTGCCATCCTGAAACACAACAGTAAACTGAAACAGACATCCAAAGCTCACTTAGAATGGCTGCATCTGCACACAATCAAGGTCATGAATTGTGGCAGACATAACCCTGACTCCACAGCAATAGTAAAGGCACTGTGTGACCTCCAAGGGCTGTGCACATGAGTTGACCTTGCAATATTGCAGATTTGAAGGACATTTGTAGGGCAGAGTGACCAAATACTGGCAAGTACAGCTGGGCCATGCTAGTATACCCCTTCCAGGAATAGTGACTGCTGTAGTACACTTAACAGTTGGTGCAACAAATCATCATGTTAAGGGTGTGCACACTTATGCTCCCACAGATTGTATGCATCTCAGTCAACATCTGCACAACTAACACATTTGTTTGATACTGCATTTGATTGCACAGGTCATGTGTCACATATCAGGTTCATGTAATGTTAACATATGCAGTACTGTGGCCCCATGGCATATCAGGGAAGAGGGTGCCATGTCACCGCCATGTCAATAAGAGTGTGTATACTCCTCAAAGCCACAGTAAGGTTTGAAGGTTGTCAGTGTAATTGTATTTTATTGGTTATACATGCACCGCTGATGATGAGATCTGCAAATCAGACATCAAGCATTCACTATTGACATCTGTCCACATATCATCCCAGGTATGTGTCAGACAAACACATAGGGGCTGTGAGCAGCAGAGCAAACATAACTGACACACATATACACATTCAGCAATGGTGTGTACATCTGTGAGGTATGGTGCACAGTAAATGCCAGGGTGCTGAACAGGTGCACAGCAATACTGTGTACATGGGTGCAGTGTGTTCCAGAGGAAGGGGAATCACCTACTAACACAACCCATGCATCACAGAGATGTATATTGTTGGTAACAGGGATTGACTATAGCTGCAGTGCATGCTGAGTGCCATATGTCATACATGTTGACAGATGGGTAATGAGAGGTCTGTGTGTAATATCTTTGTGCAACCTCACATTTAAGTGTGTGTGTGTGTGTGTGTGTGTGTGTGTGTGTGTGTGTGTGTGTGTGTGTGTGTGTGTGTGTGTGTGTGTGTGTACAGTTAAGCAATGATGTACAGGTCTTAAAGTGCATTTCTTGTTTTCCCCTCAAAGGTGGCGAGGTGGTTCAGGGTCGCTCCTGCAGGCAAACTGATGTTAGTGTCCATACAGACTCTCACAATGATGATAGGTGTGTTCAGGCACAGATAGGGTTGTCCGGGGCTGAAGTTGTGCCATCATTTGACATCCCACTGTTATCCACCCCATACCCACACACAGTTACATTGCCTATACATACTCCATTACCAGTGGCCATAGATGAGGGACAGGTGGTGGGTGGTGGCATGGGACAGGACAGTGTCATATCTATGGCACATGTGTCTGGGCACAGCAGCCATAGCCGGATGCCCGGCGAGGTAGCACACAGGCAGATGTACAGAGGTGCTCATTGGGGGCTGCTGGTCATTATGCCCCTGGCAGAAGTGCCACATCTGGTGTCACCAGATGCATGTTTCAGGCCATCATGGAAGCACAGGCATGTATGGAATCGTATAACAGACAGGGTCTAAAGCTGCAGAGGGCTACTCATTCTGCTGTTATTGACAACATCAGTGATCTTGCATGTGCCCACCGTTACTTTGCAGAGGTCCTGAATAGATGGTTGGGTGAGATGGTGGGAATCCTCAACCATGGAATGTCTGTGCTTGAGGATATGGTGGGAGTAGTGTGATGGCCATGTGGATGTAGGCCAGCAACACCAACAGGCGGAGGTCAATGTGGATGTGCAAGAATTCAGAGCCGCTCCCGTAGTAGAATTACCAGCCCCAGCAGTGCAGGGGGGTGTTGTCCACACCACATCATAGCAGGCCACATGCACGTGGCCCTGGCCTGTCCCAAGAGGGACCCAGATCCAGTGAACATATGTCATCATCAGGGGAGAGTACCATATTGTGGCTTGTACCTTGTGGTGCCCATGGAATCCCTGGCAGGCACAGTTCTCATGTCCATGGCTTGAAATGATGAAATGCACACCCTGTCAGGTACAGTCTGCAGCTGTCCAACAAATCCCTGTATAGGGCAGCCACATGGCAGAACTGTGTGCGTGCATACACACCACATCTGCACAGCCCAATTAATAATGAAACCCCCTAACACATACACATGATGTCAACCAAATGGCTCAGCCTAGGTCTCTGGGAAATCCACAACACACCCTGTGCATATGATGATACTTGTGCCACATCCCTGTCATCCATAACATCGATGCAGGTACAGGCTAATATGCTTCTGATGCACAGGGTGACTGTAGTATGGTGTACCAATGTAATGCTGTGTAACATGTTTTCAGCACTAAAGTTTAATGCTTACATGTTAGGATGTGTAGCTGTCCAGCCATGATGAATTATAGCTGTTATTAACACAGAGTGAGTGTGGTCTCCATAATGTATTTCGTTTGTGTTGTAGGTGTCTATGTAATAGCAGGATGTTGATCTGCTGCTGTTTCCTACAAGTGGTATGGCACTGTAGTGACACCTTGACTTTGCCATATCCTGGGTACAGCTGAACACAAGTCACAGGTCTGTATAACAGTTACTGCATGTGCCACATGACTGATAGGTCTGAAGGATGTATACAGGTGAGTGCATGGTGGCTTATGTCAGCAGCCCTTCTACAGTGGACAATGGTAAGTGTACTGGGTGGTACACAACACATTTTTGTATATAACACACATACACACACACACACACACACACACACACACACACACACACACACACACACACACACACACACACACACACACACACACACACACACACAGAGGCTTTGGTGTTGATGCAATACACAGAGAATACTGCAAACATGGATGTATGTACTTTTGCAAGGAACCCATTTTAGCCTATGTAATTCCACTAAAACAGAATAGGCACAACATCACATTGGGAAATTATCAATCTGCTAGTTTAATGTCATTGACAATGGTACTGGCAGGGTATATGTCCCCTTCCTCAATGTAGTGCAATCCTCAACTTGGTAACAGCAGATGTGCTGGTGTGAGTGGCACAGCCCTACCTTTTGGAGGGTGTGGGGGTGGTGTAGAACTGCAGATAGTGTGATTGACAACTACTTAACTGGTTAACATGAACGGTACAGTATTACAGCCAACTAAGAGGGGGATACACTCAACAATAACCGCAATGATGGTGGCTGTGTCTACAAGATCCACACCCAGCTATATATACCAACCCCAGTATCACTGTACAGATATACAGTTTGGAAGAGGGCATTTACATATCTACTACTAGTTTTGATGGAATGAATTTCCATAAGATGATACTTGTGAAATGTTAGCATTTGCCAGTCAGTTTTTGGATAGATGACCTCCTGGGACATGTATATTCTGAAAACTGAAGTAGATCCCTTCACATACACACACACTCTTACTTGGCAACACTGGGACTAGAACCCCTACTTAGGTACTTAGTGCTACTAATGTGTGTGGCCTTAATTGCACACACCACACAGCTTTTAGGATGAGGTGTGTTCCAGGTTGCATGTTAAGTGAAGAACATCACCAGGCCTTGTACAGTATGGTAATGGAGGATGTACTGGTTGTTTATGAATAATACATAGTGTGACACACTGTCATATACACATTGACAAACACATAACAGTCATACACACATCTGAGAGACCTGGGTTTATCAGTGCTAACTACCTTGTCAGTGTGTCCATTCTGTTACAGATACATTGCACACAGCACATGCATCATTGGGCTGGATAGTGTAATCATTTACTTGTATGGTTGATGGTGACAGTGGTCCCCATACAGTGGACTTTGGGACATGTACTGGGGATACCATCATGTAAAGACAGTATACCCAGCACCCACACCCCACATTGGATATTGTACTCACTGAAACCCATGATAATACTCTGACATACTCACCATAACACATTGACCAAGACTGCAATGCAACCCCTTGTCTATCTCAAGAGTGCTACTACAGGGATATGCATATATTGCACATGCCACAGGGATAGTAGGGTGATGATTTGCCATGGCTCTCCTATGGTCAGGAACATCACTATCCCTTATACTGAGTGGCAAGTTGTATTGTATCAGGAGAATGTGGCCTCAGAATGTGGTATCCTATAAATATACACACTTGCACACATGCACACACTTGCCAGGACTCAGAGGGTAACGCATGCCTATCTACCCATTTGTACAACAGTGTTGTGCTGGTACTGTAAGCTCCAGGTAGCCCATAGAGAGAAGAGTGTAACAAGGTACATGTAATGTCCATTACAGCAGCAGCCATATCTAACTATGGCAATGGGGTGCAGTGGGTGTGAAGGGCCTCGGGGTATTATCAACTACAGGTTTACAAACACACAGACACTCAGACACTGTTATTCTCAGTAATGCACACTGACACATTTGTCAGTATTTGGGTCAATAGGTGCAGGTGTTCATAGATGTGTACCAGGATATTCACCATGGAGAGATGGAAAGAGTAGGGGATGTGGGTACAGTGGTATCAGGGCACCTGCCATTTGCCAGCAGACCAACTATCAACTGATGCCACGGGAGTGATGCTCTGTGTGAGAGTTAAATGCAACATCCAATCATCTAGTTGCCTCTTGCAGAGGGCCAGTGAGGCACTCCAATTGACATGTATGCAACATGTATTACATAACATGGCCAGTGTCTGTCTGGGAGAGCTGTAGCCAAGCATTTTCTGTTGAGTTTGGTAGTGTAGTTGAGGTATCCATGGCATGCATGTGGTGTGTACAGGGTGGGGATTCCTAGCTGTGCCATTCATAACACAGCTGGGCAGACATGTCAGTGTCACTCAAGCATAGATTGCCTATAAGCAGCCAAAATGGATACCTGACATCTGCACATCTGTATAGAGGACAGGCAGACATCAACTAGCCAACTGGTAATGCATTAGGATGAATGTGTTGACAGACAGATATCTGACACTGATAGGTATGCCATTACTACATGACAGCAGCCCTCAATGACATGTCCTATACACACAGTAGTCTACAGTTAATATCCACATGTCAGCTCAATATCCAGTAGGAAATACTTAATGACACACATCTCACACACCAAGAACATGACAGTGAGGGCTCAGAGTCCATCTTTGCATGGAGGGGTGTTTGGTTCCAGTACTACAATCTGCAATCTACTCTTACTTGGGAAAGCACTGTCAACATTAGTAACGTAATGATACAATACATGCCAGTGTGACGGTATATAACCTGAGATACTACCCATGTATGTAACACATTCAAACAGAAACGAGTGTTGTACAAGCCATATATACTCAGGTGTCCCAGACAGTAGACTCACACTCCTTGCTACTGCAATGACAGCACATAGACGCCTGTTATGCACATGGAATTAAATGCACTTATTAAAGATGTCATTACCCTGCTATTTTATCAGACTGGAATGTGATAACTGGTTACCAGGGCTGAGCCATGCTTAGCAGGTTTCATCATTGCTGCAATATAAATGCTAAGCAGATTTGCACACTGGTAAGCAAAGCTGAAAAGGTCTAAGCACCTATACGTTTAACCGTACGCTGGCTTTGCTTACCGTTGTGCAAAGCCATGCAATCACACTTAAAGCTGCTCAAAACTGCCTTAACTACTCAGTATCCAACAGCCCTTGTTCTGCCCAGCAACAAAATAAATAGTCCTTGCAAGTCTTGCACCCAGTACCCCGTACACTAGAGTCACAGCAATTAACCACTAAGCCATCAGAGCTGAGAAGATGGTTGTTGTTTTTTCCAATATATCTGTCAGTAGATATACTGAATAGTATTGAACAACTACTTTGACTTCTACAATTGTGTAGTACTTGTTAGTGATATTAGTGTTGAATCAAGTATGTTGTATCTAAATATATACATATCAGATAAATATGGCGTGATAAATCTGGGAAGGTATATGCAACAGTCATGCTTACACATAACAAGGATATGTATATATATATATATATATATATATATATATATATATATATATATATATATATATATATAAATATATATATATATATATATATATATATATATATATATATATATATATACACATGTAGATATATGTATACATGTACATACACATATATATTTATATATATATGTATTTATATACATCAGTATATTGTTTATATATATGGTTATATATAGATCTATCTGTATACATATATATATATATATATATATATATATATATATATGTCTATGTATATATATATATATATATATATATATATATATATATATATATATATATGTATAACATATGTCCATAACATGTAGTGGAGTCATACCTCAGCACCAATAGTCACAACCTTTTAGTGCAAGGGGATGTTGTGTAAGTATTGCAGGTATAAATGTAGACTTCTGCTACTGTAACAGGGGTTGTCTTAATAGAAATGTTGTGTGGGATGTCACGTCTGATATTGACATGTACGCCATTAGTTACTGACAGACATCATAAGATCATCATAGTGCAGTACCACACAAATCACAGTAATGATCCTATGGAATACAGCAGAGATATGACCAATAACTGTGGACAGTCTGACACACTCTGGTCAGTCCAAAGGTATACACAGAACCCCTTAGTGCAAGACGTGTGGACCAAACCTGACATAATGAATGTTTACAGCCATGTAAATGGGGATATCATGAATATACTGGACTAGATAAGCTCACACAGTCTATGCATTTACACACTCCTGTCTGTCCTGACACATAATCACCAGAGGAATAGAGGTCACAAGCCCACATACTGCCCACTAGTTAGTGACACATCTGTACAGCATCCCACTGCTTTGTCAGAAATACACAACAGTTATGGTGGCCCGGCAACAGTACATCTGACAAATATCTGGACATAACATCACACTGGGTAAATACACTGAGCTGCTAGACATGTCACAAAACACTGTGCAAACGACAGGCAGACTGCCAAAACACTGACCTACATTTCTTATGTGGGAATACACATGTACCTGCAAATATAGCAGGCTCTACAGGCATGTAACAGCATGAAGTAACAGAAACCTGTGCGACAGTAGATACCCACAAACAATCTGAACACAGCCACAGTCACATATGGTAAGCATACTTAATATTACAGTATATGGTATGTGTGAACAACACCATCCTCATATGTGCCACTCACACACTAACCCTACATATACTGGGCCAATACACAGTGTATTCCAATGCCTGACTGTAGTATGGGTTATGTGCTGGTCTGGCCCTACAAACATGTACACTGACAGGGTACCATACACTGGAGCAGCATGCAACATCACATAGAACAGGACCAAGAACAATGACATCTACCACAGTCTGTACACAGGCCAAGGTACATATTCACAATACAGACTCTGTCAACAATCACCATAAGTACACATAACTCACTACTGTACATACTACAACAGAATGTCCAGGTTTTTTCCTCAAATATAAGGCCTACTATACGTAACATTTCTAGTAGTCTGATATCTTAGTGGCTTGTTATCAGGTATGATGTCAGTAAATAATGATGTACTGAACATATGCACTCCTTACTGCATGACATATGTACAAAGGTTGACAGAGTTGTGAATGGAGGCACAAACACATGACCAATATTGACATGTTGCTGTGATAAACCCATACATTTACTGGTGTAACAGGGTTTGTTGTGACATATGTCTTCTGAGGGATATGAAGTCACACATGGTTGTTACCATGTACTGACTGCAATCTTCAGAGTATGTTAATGTATTTCTAAAGATAGGAAATTTGTGAATAACACAACACATGTAAGACTCCAAACACTGGCCTGTCTGCAGATAGCTCTACAGGTGAGAGTTTCCCCAACCACATAACACTGTCATGCCAGACTTTAAATCATGTAGAACAGCCTTATCCACACAAACCCTGTTAAACCGACATTACTTCAAATGTAGAAGAGCAATACTTACATTCTGTCCTCATGTCTGGAACAACCCCTTCCTTTTTGTAGGCCTGTCTCTACAGTGTATGTTGTAAGAGGTATATCCAGCTACCATCTTTGATGCTGTTTGTCAAACAACCACATGAAGTCCTGCTCACAGTGAAAGAAAAGGGCCAACACCCACATGAAGTGCCTAGTTATAGGAGTGTGTTTCCATGCAATTGGCTATAGGAATGATACTACAGCTGTTCCACATGCAATCAGCTAGTGGAGGACTGCAATTTTTGTACAGGCCATCAGCTGATCATGAGCATCACTTACAAAACTCAAGTTGCTGCCTAAGTAAAGCAGGTGTACATTTCCACATCCACCAGAGAGGGAGTGAGAGAGACAGACAGACACTGACAAAGAAAGAAAGGAAGGGAATAGGAGAGCAAGGGCCAAGCATGTTTGTGTATGATCCATGAGTGGAGAGTTGTATCTGGGCATTATGACAGTTGTCTATATTGTGTACTAATCCATACTGTCACATGATAATTGCACATGGCTGTACACATTTATGGCTGAGGATTGTCGACTAGAATCTCTACAATGTTTGGAAAATGTTGGTCTTCTAATGTTGACAATGGGGCATGTAGCTCCTCAATATAATGATGTGGCAAAACCCACACTATAATGGATACTGTCATTACACAATCATCCCAGCCCCCACAAAGGCCACTGATAACACACACAAACACACCCTTACCAGTACTGAGTTTCAAACCTCTATCTGACTATGTATTGTTATTATATTGTTATGCAGTTATTGCATGCACCACAGAGCTTACAAGTTGAAGAACTGTCCAAAGGTATCTTTGAAGGTGAGTGACATCAGCAGCAGTGATAAAGGAGGGATAAGGGAAGTGTAGTACATGTGACTGTCCACAAAAGCAGGTGTCAAAGAAGGCACAACCACACTCTCTCAGGCAATCACACGCATTATTACAGTTGGCAGAATTAGAATTAGAACTCCTAGCTAACTAGTTTGTTACAGTACAGTATTATGCAGTTATCACATGCGCCACAGAGCTTATCAGGCTGATATATGGCCAAAGGGTTATTTCAAGGTGACTGACATCAGATGGCATGCTACAGTAGGGCAATGGTAGTGTAGTGAGTGTGAATGGCTTCAAAATCATTAATCTTCACACACACACACACACACACACACACACACACACACACACACACACACACACACACACACACACACACACACACACTTGCCAGGACTGATATGCATGGGTTCATTGCTTCACAGGTGTGTAGTAGTTGACTGTGCCAGAAGGATGTACAACCCTAGGCAAAGGGAATACTTTGGCATCAGGCCACATGACAAAGGTCTCCAGTGTGGTTCAGGGGTGTAGTCCCTGGATTGACCCACACAGGTGGGTATTGTATTCACCATCCACTCATCTGGGTTACTATTGTGGGTGGCCAGTTCTGTGTAATGCTTGCCATGTATGTGATCTATATTCCATAACATGGACAGTGTCTGGGTAGTGCACATGTCCCACATGCATGCTCTGTGACATGTGGAAGTGTACATGGGGTCTCTGGGCCATGTTGTGTGGATAGATTGTTATCATGTGATGTGGCATTCCTCACCTCATGTGGTGAGATCTGGCTATGGAACTGAGGTTGTGCCTGCACCTACATTGACAGCATGATACAGGTATTCAGTAGAGTTAGTGGAATCTGTTCATACAGGGCATGTGTATAAGGCATGGCATTCCCTTTGTGGGTTACATTTGCAGATTCTACAGTTGTTGCAGGCATCCAGTGGTGAACATAGCAAAGGACCACTCTAAGCAATTATTTGCCTGTTGCAGGGATGGAACAGGGTGCCATGTCCTTTTACTTGCTGGATAACACACACACTCATTCAGGAGATGTTATACATCACAGCACATTCTGATGTCAGTGGCAGTGTTGTGGTCAACAGGCATGTAGCCCATTGCAATCACACCATGTTTACGATCTGTGGGCAATATGCAGGGAACTACCAATATAGTGGTTGTTGCCTAGCCAAGTGTGTTTGTGTATGAGACATGGGTGGAGAGTGTTCTCTGAGTAATACAAGGGTTACCTATATTGGTCACTGATCCATAATGTCACATGTAGAGCTATGGATTGTCTACACTAGCCTCTCTGCTGTCTGACATCTGTTGTCCTTGTAAGGTGGACATTGTGACATATAGTAGGTCCTCAATATAATAATTTAGCAAACCACCCCACAATGCATGCTGTCATTACACAATCACAGCAACCTCCACACAGGACATTGATGACAAACACACACTTGCCAGTACTGAGATTCAAACCCCTACCTACCTATGTTTTGCTACAACAGTGCACTGCATTTATCGCATGCGCCATGGAGCTTATTGGATGGATGTTGTCCCAAGGTACTTATAAGGTGAGGAACATCACCAGCCCTTGTAAATACTGGTATTGGGTGATGTAGTGGGTGAGAGATCTCAAAAATAATTTTACCCTAATCACACATTTACATTTGCCAGGGGTGAAGTTCAAACCACTAACAACCTTTATGGGACGTTATGTTACACATTTACTACATGCACCACTGACCTGACATGATACAGGCTTCACAAAAGATACTTGTAAGGTGGATGGTATCTGCAGAACTGCTAAAATCAGGCTCTGAGATGTGTACTGGGTGTAAATGGGGACAAAATCTTTGAGGTACACATACAAATGCTTGTCACAGATGACATTCAAACCCATAGCTGTGCATTCACTGCTACTACATTGTTCCACATGTATGGCACACACCATGGAATGTGAAGGGTTTGCATTTCTTCAAAGGTATATTTCAAGTTAGATGACATCAGCAGGCTTGCTAAAGTAGGGCAATGGAAGGTGTAGTGACTGTGAATGGCCTCAAAAGCATTATGGCTTACACACACACACACACACACACACACAGATCCACAGTTGCCATGTCTTATATCAGAACTCCCATCACATTAGTACATTACACTATAGCATTACACAATTATTGCATGTGCCACAGAGCTTACAGGGCTGGAGTTTGTCCAATGAGATATTTCAAGATGACTGATATCAGTAGGGCAATGGGAGATGTAGTGACTGTGAATGGTCTCAAAAGCAGCACTCTCTACCCACACACCCACAGAGTTTCACAGCTGCCATATCTGGGTTTAAAGCTTCCACTGAGCTAGAACATCACACTATAGCATTACACAGTTATTGCATGCACCACATAGCTTATAGGGTTAGCCCTTATCCAAAGGTGTATTTCAAGGTGAATGACATCAGCAGCCTTGCTAAAGTGGGGCAATGGGAGGTGTAGTGTCTATGAATGGCCTCAAAATAATTGATCCCTACACACACAAACACAGAGTTTCACAGTTGCCATGTGGGGGATTAAAATGTCTACCTAACTAGTACATCACACTATAGCATTACACAGTTATTGCGTGCACCACAGAGCTTACAGGGCTGTGCTTTGTCCAAGGAGGTATTTCAAGGTGACTGACATCAGCAGGCTTGCTAAAGTAGAACAATGGAAGGTGTAGTGACTGTAAATGGCCTAAAAAGCATTGATCCATACACACACACAGTTGTCATGTCTAGGATTAGAACTCCTACCTAACTAGTATGTCACACTATAACATTACACAGTTATTGCACACGCTACAGAAATTATAAGAATAAGTCTTCTCCAAAGGGGTATTTCAAGATGACTGACATCAGCAGGCTAGCTACAGTACGGCAATGGGGAGTGCAGTGTGTGTGAATGAGCCATAAACCATTCCTCTGGAAACACACACACAACACTCAGTCACACACAACTTTACATTTGACAGGACTGTGTATACGACTGTTAGATGAATAATGATTTGTACTGTCATGTTACACAGTTATCACAAGCACAACAGACACTATAGTGCTGAGGCCTACCAGAAGCAACTGTCGATAGTGATAGACATTGGCACATCATGTGATATTGGCCAATTGGATGTGTGGTGGGTGGGACAGACCTCATGATAGGAAGCTCTTTTTCATTGTCTGTCTCTCTCTTCCCCACATCTCTGTTTGTGTATGTTCGACCTATTATAATGTGTTGTCCTTGGATATATGTGTGTATTCCTATCCGATGTGTGTGCAAAGCATGACTGGTGTGCAATGTGGTGTGTGTGCACAAAGATCTGCAACTGACAGATATTTATAGTCCACTGTTGTTGCCAGACATAGGCTTCATTTCTGTAAGTGTGGGAGTATGCCCAGTATGACCTTCTGTATTGAATGTGTGAATCCATTCCAGGTAGGGTGTACTCCATTGCAGGCATTTGTGTCTACACCTACAGCTAGCAACCTGTTTCTGCAAGATATCTGTAGATAGGTTGACAATATGGAGTCACAATGGGCAAAGGATAGTGGGATACTGTAACTAATTGTGTCTGTGCTGCTTCTGCTACATGGTTTTGGTGTTAGCAAAGATATTCAGACATATGTACTGTTTTACATTGTGATGTATTATGCCATCAACTACTGACAGATATACGTATGTGCTCACAGTAATTTCATGGGGAATACAAGATGAATGAATCTGTGTCCAGTATTTTGGTCTGCAGCCTACATATTCTTACACAATCATGTCATTCTGGAGGGGGAGAGCTGCAGACAGTTGCTGATGGGTTAGTGTTAATGATCCACCACCTTGGTACTGTGGTGGCTGAGGATCCCATGCTTGCACATGTATCGATGTGACAGCATGGCCATATCCTACTGTGGCCATACCTCTCAGCTGTACAGATTCACACAGGTTACCCAGAGGCAGGGATCATATATTTGGTCATTTCCCCTTCACATTGTCATTTACAAGCAGGTTTGCAGCCACCCATTCCTGGGTTTGCAAGCAGGGATAGTATGGACACACATCAGAGTTTCAGACTTCACACATTCCATGGCATCCATGCTTCCACCCCTCCCCATTATTCTGTCCTCTTCCTAACATTATGCAAGCGATATCTAATACGTATCCCTATAGTTATCACTTCATTCCAGCAGTATGTAGGGGCTGGTCCACATTTCATGCAGTAGGACATGGTGGACATGCTACTGGGATTTGTTGACATGGCCTTGCGTTTGTGTTCTGTGGACTGTGTTGTATCGTTATTTGCAACTCCATGAGATAATATACAATGGCAGTACGGGTGAGAGACAGGACTTTAACAGAGGACTGTAGGGTATTTGGTAGTGATGCAGGCCATGTGTAGCAGGCCAATTCATTCTGTCACTCTTACAGTCCCAGGCTGTAAGCCATTGGATTCCCCTGGGGTGACAGGGTAGATGTGCAAGGTGTTAATGGCAATAGTTTCTGTCCTTATTAATCCATTGGTGTGGATACTAGCAGGGTGCTGCTTACAGCTAGGGACACACCTGCATGGGACACCTCTTCAGCATGCTGCATTCAGTGGGTATTCCCATACAGAAGTGGGGGTCATATTGTACTCATTCCCAACAGCAGGGATATGACCTGTGATGAACCTGTGGCTGATGGTGGGTGAGCTGAGTGCATGTGAGCTATTGAAGCTCCTTGCAGATGACTCACAGATATACGTAGGACATTCCCCTTATGCTGGCTTGTGCGGGGACATCAGTGGTTTCTCAGTACTTCATACCTGTGCCTTTTGTGGTCTGCCAGTGTTTGGCCAGACTACATCATTATTCCATACTACACAGACAACTAATGGACTACATCAGTATTCCACACTACACAGACAACTAATGTGCTGCTAAACTGTATGTACAATTCCAAAGGTGTGTCCATTTGATAGTAACATTTTATACACTCTCTGTCTAGGGTTCTTCCACCTGTGTACTGTGTGCATGTCTGGGCCCACATTCATGCCATGTCCATCTTTCAGATGGTGACAGATATTACATCCAAACAATTAGTATGGATTATTGCTAGATTGGGTCTTGCTGGGATGCATTGTGTTTGGCACTGCAGTTGTGAGAACTTGACCCTGTCATCAACAGTTCTGGCCATAGGCCACCGGGACATAACCCTCCATGCCTACATGCTGACTATTTTCACACAATTTACAACACACAACAATCTAACACACACAGCCCTGCATATTGTACACATGCGACAATCTATCCTGCTAGTTTGGCCAGTTCAGGTAATCTGTGCTCCACTGTTATTATAACCAGACGTACATGTTACTACATTTCTACATAGGATTGTGAGGGGGGCACAACTGACAACTGTAAACATTTGTTATGACTGTACTGGTATTTCAGGTACTCTGTTGGCTTACATTTCCTTCTGTATTCTGACCTATCATGCAGACTAGAGGCATATCAGTGTAGTACAGATCTTAGGTTTTAGTGACCTACATTTCAGTTTCAGACTTCTTATCCTTCATAACTAACATCCAACTGCCTGACCTATTGTAGTCTGTCTGTGTAGGTCTAGAGGGGGGCTGTTCTTCATTGCCATTAATCGGACACCTTAGCACAGCCTTTCTTTATGGTAATCTACACCTGTCCTGCTGGCTGAGGCTGGTGTTGGGCATGTAAGTCTTACTGACATGTATATGTGTGTGTGTCCTATGGACACATTTGGCCCACCACATGTCCTGTAGTGGGATTTGTCACCTTGTCTAGTGCTGCCTACTATACTGACACCAGTATTTGTTATGGATTTCATGCTGCCCATATAGGTATCTACTATCTGCTGCCATTCAGCCACCCGATCCTCTTGCTTGCTCACATCCATACCATAGATAAAAGTAGCAGAACATACTACTCCATTCAGCAACTGATAGTGAGAGTGACTTACCTTGTGGCTGAGCCAGTATTGAGGATGGTGCTGGAGGGCTGACTATGTCAGATGCACATAGTACACTCCCTATACATAGTTAAGCACAGGTAGTGTCATGTTTGGCATCCGTTTTACTGTATGTGTGAGTCAAAGAGAGGTGTAATTCCCCAGATTCCTACCATGTCAGTGTATGTGCTATGTGTTGCCTCTTTGACAAAGCCTGGGCATACTGGGCATGGCTCCTTCTGCCTACAGGGGCAGGCTCAGGTTGTTCCTCCTCCGAGTCACTCTGTGCCTGTGCTGTCCTTGGCAATGGTGGGGGGGGGCTGTGTGACCCTACCCCCATGCTGTTCCTGCTGCATCTGTTTCTGCAGGATCATATTGTGTAGCATGGCACATACAATGACAATTTCGGTACATGTAACTGGAGAGTACTGCAAGGCTCCACCGGATATGTCCAGGCACTGGAACTGTGACTTGAGCATCCCAAAAACACGCTCCATTATGATTCTGGTTTGTGCGTGTGCCTCATTATGGAGTTCTTGTTCAGGTGTGTGTGCATTTCTGATGGGTGTCATCAGCTACGGTTCCAGTGCGTAACCAGCATCCCCCACTAGGTGGCCATATGGGATGTCCCCATTTGCAAGTCACTGGTACAGTTGCATCATATGCCAGATGTGGGAGCTGTGATAGCTTCCAGGGCTGCCAGCACACACATTCATTATAATACCTTGGGCATCTCACATGACCTAGCAGTTGATGGAGGGGAAGCCCTTGTGCTTTATGTAGACCATACCCCGTTCACCAGGTGGTGCTTTGATGTGCATGTGGGTGGAGTCTATAGTACCCACTACCTCAGGGTATTCTGCTGTTTGGTGGAATAGACACATATTGCTGGTCAATGCCTCACAGGTGTTGTGGAAATATATGTGCTCACCGGCATGTGCTGACATGACAACTAGGAACTGGTGGAGTACCCTGGATGCTGATGTCTGTGAGATCCCCATGATATCCCCAGATGGCCTTTGGAAAGTAGCTGGGCTAGTGTTCTTAAGCCTACACATGCCTTGGTATCCACTGGGTGGGTTCCCCTCTGTTGGTTCTGTGTGTGAGGTGTGGCCAGCACAGCTCAACAATTTGCTGTAGGAGGTCCCTGTCCACCCTATAGCGGTCCACTATCTCCAGATCATGTTGTCCCTGGTGGGTTACCCTGGGTCTGTACACTCTTCTCCTTCTCCTCACTGTGGGTTGGTCATCAGCATTCTCATCCTCACCACCCTCAGCCTCTTCCACATATTGATTTATGAGAGCAAAAGCAGCCCCTATTATTTTGTTGTTTTTGTTAGGTAAAATATCTCTGTTTGTGTACACCTGAGGTGTAGAGTTTGTGGGAAATACCAGAGGGAAAGGTGTTTGCATAGTTTATAGTAGTGTGCTGGGCTGGGCTGCTGCATGTGTAACTGGCTGGTTTTGATACATTTCACCTGCCAGCTATGCTAGTTTTCCTTGATTACCTTCCTACTGCTGTTTTCCCTTCCCATTGCCTTCCTGTTTAAGCCCCAAGGTGTGCACACCCGTTTAGGCAATGTAAATACTGCTAGGCAACTTCAGACACACACCCTTCCTTAGCTGTGCTTAGCTAAGGGCAAACACAGGCCACAGAGCTCCAGTAAGCTTACAGCATGCATGACATACCCCTTATGAAGTCATCTAGCTCTTAGGCTTACACCATGGTATTACTGCACCTACACAGCTGGGTGCAAGCTAGCACTGAGGGGAAATCTGTAATTCAGTATCATTGCCCTCATTTGCATAGGATTGACTGCTAATGCATGGTTACAAAACTGATACTCAGCCTTCCCCCTTAGCAACCACTATTCCATGGTCTTGTTGTGTTATGCATGCCATTGACTATTATGGAAAAATTATGATTTTGATTTAAAAGCTTATTTCCAGCTTTTTGTTATTATTTTTGGGCTGATCCCATTTGTGCACCATTGCCCTCTGCTTAAATGGCCGAAATTGGCCAAAAAAAAAGTTAATTTTTATAATTTTGTAACTTATTTTCATGCCTATGGCCATATATTTGGCCTTTAGTATGCGTAACCCTTCTAATACATGTGTTTTTACAAACTGTCATGCCTCCGTTTTGCAGTTTGCAGAAATGTATTCAGCTACTGGCTGAATACATTTCTGCCTGCTTCCTGGATTGCTAATTCACCTCATTTGCATGGTTTTCACCAGCAAATGAGGTAATTAGCATACAGGGGCTTTGTTCATGCAGGAATAGTGCAGGAGTGCTCATGCACATTCCAAGAGTTCATTCCTGGATCGCATGTAAGTCATATTGCCTGCAGCAGCTCTTGCACTATTCCTGAATGCCATGCAGACTTTACTGAATCCTGGGAATGGTCTTGACCATATGAATTTTGAGTTACCTAAAACTAGATAATATGATATAAATCCATATGAATTACACACATATATATATATATATATATATATATATATATATATATATATATATATATATATATATATATATATATATATATATATATATAGGTTTACCTTCATAATGTCGAGTACGTATTACCGAAGGCCACATCACCGAACTGTTTCCATGAAACCAGAACCATGAAAACTTTTGAATAAAAAAACTTTGAATTTCAACATTTCCGACCACGCCACACCTACAAACCAGTGCTAACATGGGTAAAAAAAGGGGCAAGATTTTGCAGTTCGGAAATTCGGTGTTCGAAGTTTGATCGACATTATGAAGGTAAGATATATATATATATATATATATATATATATATATATATATATACACACACACACATGTATATATATATATATATATATATATATATATATATATATATATATATATATATATAAGCATGTATTTTTGCAAGCAACATCAAAAGGAAATGAAATCAAAAATAAAATCAGTGCTTCAGCATGATTTTTTTAAAATTTAGAACAGAATGCTACTTGCAATACTTTCAGCTTTTTCTCTAGTCCAGTATATATTTCAAACAATTATACCAAACAATTCTACAAGGCAAAGATTCCAGCAGTTCCCCAAGGTTTAACATCCATGATACCAACCATTATCTCTTTTGACTTCAGGGAATGTTTTGCCTTTCCTGTTACTATCTGTAAATTCTTTCTGGCTTCCAGTCTTCACTCAAGGTTCAGGAAATCAAACTTGTTCCAGCATAATGAGCCTGCAGTATCACTTTTTGAAGTTGATTTCCTATTACCATCATGCCTGACTCCTATTTGCGTAACATAATTTTAAAAAAGTAATTCCCTCTGGACTCAGCCGTCACTAATATGCCAACTGCATACACACATATAAATAAATATATATATATATATATATATATATATATATATATATATATATATATATATATATATATATATATGTGTGTGTGTGTGTGTATGACAGACACTCTAAGCATCAAAACTTTAAGCAGCTGTCATACACTCATAACAGTTTTAATCACAAACATTCAAATACACAATACTTTGAAAAATGTTACCACCAACTCTCTTGCTAATTATATACCAACTCTGAGATTGGAAATGCATTGGGGGAAAGATAAATTCCCTGATCCTCATTGTACTGCAATCTCATGGCGATAAAAATACAGTATGTGTAATCAGCTGATCTTTGATCAGCTGTGAGACATCCTCACTCTGTGCCAGTAATCAAGGAGCATGAATCCTCACCACTGACACTGGATAGGGAAGTTCACTTGGAATACAAATGGATACACTCCATATTTCCAGATGCAGACTTCTCTGCATGAAGCACAATTCCCCTTAAGAGCACACAGGGGACACACTCAGCCCGAGGTCTGGCTGTCTCTATTTGTCTCCCCTCAGTCCCCAGCAAGAGTCCTCAATGGCACAGCTGTAAGGTTATGTCATCAGCCGAGTGTCCATGCCAAGTCCTCCAGCACCTTCTCTTTGAAACCAGTGCTTCATGTCTTTGCTCCAAGTAGCTGACCCACACACATACTCTATGAGATTTAATTTTCACCCACATACCTGGAAGAGGCTGGCACAGATTTACTAACTATACCACCATCTATCCAGACTATAAGGTAGATTCATTGCCACCAGTCAGTTACTATAAGGCTCTCAAAAGATTATCAAGTTATACTGAGTGAAGTTAATATTAATACAAATATTAATGCTGACCAAATAGCAAGGCTTTCAGGAGTGGTCAAAGTTATCACAAAATAAATATATGTAAATACTCTTAAAACATAAATATTTCTCTAAAAGGACCAACCACAATGAGAAGTTTAATTATATTTAATAATAAATAATAAACATGAACATACTATATATCTGTTTACAGTAAACACCAGAGTTTCAGCCACAGGAAATATTAAAAATAACACAACTGGAAAGATTAACACAGTTACACAAAAACAATACTTAACTATTCTTACTATATTTTCCTAACTGATTTAGAGAATTACTGTCCCTGGTCACTTACTACAGCAAGGCAAGATGACGTGGATGAGTGGTCTTCTTCCTTTGTCAGGTTCTGCTATTGAGACTTCATTCTCCTCTAATATTAAAACATTATTTCTGTTTAGAATGACATCACATACAGACGGTCATCTGACTTCTGGTTCTCTTGCTATCACCAACATTAGACGTTGCCAGGACTTTAGCACCTATATGTCAATAATGCACACACAAGAGCATTGCTCAGATCTAGTGCAGCTGCTGGAAGCCATAAAACCATAAAATACGTCTCTTCATCCTACAGGAGCTAATAAACCATACTTCTTACAGGCATTGCATATCTGGCTTTATTCAAAACTGTGAGATAACATCTATATGGCCTAACCCATAATGTAATTTCATTTCAGATATATTTTAAAGTTGGCTGGACTATAATCAACCTCTTTTCTTCCAGTAGCTTCTCTTAAAACATATACATTTAATTCAGTTACAATAATGCATGTGCATTTTTTTATCAGTAGGGCACACTTTAGATACATTTTAACACAAGCATCTTTACAAATACATTTTTAAACACAAGCATCTGCACAAACCATTTTGATATACAAATGACATATAATTCTCTACAAAATTCCAGCTAGCTGTGCTGGCACATATTACACATCCACTACTTCTCCTGGCATGGCTGGCAGTACTTCCTAATATATATATATATATATATATATATATATATATATATATATATATATATATATATATATATAGGTCTACTTTTAAATTATGAAGTTTGGAAACTTTGAATTTCTTATGGTCAAAATCATAAGATCAAAGTTTTGAAACTTTGAAACTTAAAAAAAAAAAAAAAAAAGATAAATAAAAATAAACCAATTTTAAGCCCTCTGCACCCCACAGCCCTGCTAATTAAATATACCATCTCCGAGATTGTACTACAGTGAGGAAAATGGTAAATTTACTGTTCCATGCTATATGGTGATCTCCATTTAAACAATTTGATGTTTCAAAACTTCGACTGTATGGTCTTGACCATAAGAAATTTGAAGTTTTGAAACTTTGAGCTTTAAAAGTAGACCTATATATATATATATATATATATATATATATATATATATATATATATATATATATATATATATGTGTACATTTGTTGGCAGGTTCATTTTGCTGACACAGGAATCAAGTGATACAAAAGATCCAAACTACATTTGACTGAAAAGTAATTTCTGCTAAAACATTCTACACAGCATATGTTCTGTAGATCTTGAGCAAGTACCAGTAGATATGCTTCCCTGTATCACCCCCCCACACCACCACCATGAACTAATATATTCTAACTCCATGGTTTCACACCCATGCAAAAATAAATAAATAAAGAACACCACACAGATTAACTGAATCATGCACCACAAAATCTAATATCTATAGGCACATCTGTGGGTACAGCGACATGGTGCCTATTGACAAACCACAGAAAATCTTCTAAGTTGCTGCCCTTAGAATTCCCATAGCCCGAAATTGCACTAAAATCAATAGATGTTTATAATGTTCAATGAAATTACTTTTCAGTCAAATGTAATTTTAATGAAAAGTATATCTGATCATTTGTATCACTCGATTTCTTTGCCAGTATAATCAAAATGTGATCAAATATCACATAACTATATTAAAAACAAAAAAAAAACAAAAAGAAAAACAAACAAAAAACTATTTTATATATATGGATATATATATATATATATATGGGTCTAGGACATTTCACTGAATGCACATTTCACTGAAAGTCAAATGACTGAACAAAAATCACTGAAAGCAAAATTCACTGAAAACTCAGTTCACTGAAACACATTTCACTGAAAGTTATATATGGCCTTTTCCCCACTGTAGTGCGACCCTGGAGTTATTATATATAGTAAGGGGGTGTGGGGGGGCCCCACATATTTTAAGTATATATTATGTTCGAAAAAGAGTAATATATTGGAATTGCAAGTATCCATGCATATAGTTCAAAATATTTAAAATATGTGGGGGGCTAAGCCCCCTACACCCCCCTTACTATATATATACTAACTCCAGGGTCACAATACAGTGGGGAAAAGGCCATATATAACTTTCAGTGAAATGTGTTTCAGTGAATTGAGTTTTCAGTGAATTGATCTTTCAGTGAAAAGTGCACACTAATTTGACTTTCAGTGAAATGTGCATTCAGTGAAATGTCCTAGACCCATATATAAATAAACACACAAATATATATATATATATATATATATATATAT
Source organism: Protopterus annectens (assembly GCF_019279795.1). Classification (NCBI taxonomy): domain Eukaryota; kingdom Metazoa; phylum Chordata; order Ceratodontiformes; family Protopteridae; genus Protopterus; species Protopterus annectens. The sequence goes on along the minus strand of NC_056726.1, from coordinate 749,644,849 downwards.
ATATATATACATATCTGTTTAAAAAAAGCAAACTTTCAAAAGTGATCACTTTAATGTAAATCTAAATTGATGGAAAAAGTAAAACTATTTTTTGCAAAGGGGCTATGCCTGCAAATTATATATACAAAATTTGAGATTACACAATGGTGGATAAGGGAAAATTACTTTACCCTGGTGCAATCTGTTCTCATACAAAAGGCTGCTGTCAAAAACTCAGTTTAAAAGAACGTTCTCTCATGTAAGCGTTTGCACCATAAAAAATTATTTACTTATATGAGTGCTTGCTCTATAAAACCATACCCATATATATAGCTTTACTATCAAACATTTGATAGTTAGTACGTCAATAATGCGCTTTACATGAGTTTTGCTCATGTAAAGCACATTATTGCAATGTTTGCATAAAATGTCATTGTCAGATGTTTTTCTTTTTTGTAACTTTGTAATAACTGTCTGGAGATTTTCTCCTTGCGTCTCCACTGAAAATGGGCCGCTGACTCTGTTGGACTAACCTGGTTAACAAATGACAAATAAATAAATATAAATAACTAATTTACTGTAGTTCAAATAGTGATGGGTACAGCTGCAAAAGTTAAAAACCTGAGTTGAAATTACATCACCTCCAAAACATTGAGATACAGCTTCCATTTGTGGTTTTGAGTGTCACTGTTTACAATGGATAGGACTACAGAGGAGATTGGGAAAATTACCCTTTTTCTCACTGTATTGTGATCTCGGGGTTGACATATATAATTTGCAGGGGATGTGGGGAGTGTAGCCCCCCACATGGAGAGTACAGGGGGCTGTATGTAAATTTCATTCATTCAGTCTGAGGAAGTTGTTACTCGAAGAAGAGATTTCCAGAATTTTGATAGTAAACTATACCTTTATAGGTATAGATATACAGTATATATCTGAGATACTGACATGCTGGCAACAGAACAGAATAAAAAAACAGGTGCAGCTGATCAAAAATCAGCTTATCTAATATATTGGCTTCTCTTCTGTGCAACATCAAGGCAGAGAGTGGAGATTGGGTAATTTGCCCTTTCCCCACTGTAATATAGTCTCTGAAATGGTATATATACTTAGCAGTGTGTGTGTGTGTGTGTGTGTGTGTGTGTGTGTGTGTGTGGGTCTATGAGAACATGTTTTTGCTTTTTTTCGTAATTTTCAATTGGCGGGTGATCTACCAGTTGTGTTTGATTGCTTGCCACTCAACACACTGATGTTTGTTGATGTTTTGCCATCCACATGCACACACATATATAAAAAAAAAATATATATATATATATATATATATATATATATATATATATATATATATATATATATACATATATATATATATATATATATATATATATATATATACTGTATAGATAGATTACATGTATATGTAATTAGTTTCATGCCATTTGTTTGAAACTACAAAATGTTGAAGCACACAGTGTTGAAAACATAAAATGTGGAAAACAGAATTTTTAATTTCTCCATTGTTGTTTGGTCCTAGAGTTGGTATATTTAATTAATAGGGGGTGTTGGGTTTGCAGTTTGACTTCTCCAAGCATAAAATAGGTTTCAAGATTCTGTTCTTTTGACATTTTGTTGATGTTTTGCCATACACACACACACACACACACACACACACACATATATATATATATATATATATATATATATATATATATATATATATATATATATATATATATATATCTACACTGTATAGATAGATTACATGTATATGTCTGTCTCATTGCCTGTGCTGTTTTGGTGTTATTACATCTTGCTTCATCTTTTATAGGGGTGTTTTAGTATATAAAGTAGTAAAATTGGACTTGTTACTGTGTGATAATTCATAATTATGCAGGTTTTCCTTGTATGTGACTTTATCCAGTGGGGCCATAAAAGACAGGAAGAAAGGAAAAGAAAAGAAAAGGTGAGCAGAGAGCCAAGTGGGCATACCTTAATATGTTTGTCTACATAGAATACATACTGTGCCCTTTCTGATGATAAACTATTTCTTTACCATAGGAATACACTCCTCAAAGAGATTTTGAAACTAAGCATCCAAATTATTCCAAATTGGATGCAAATGAAAGAAATATTAAAAAAATGTCTGGCTGATAAAGTTCATGGGGAACATTTTTCAAGAAGGTGAACACTGAGAATGACATTACTAGAATGGGTGGCTTTCCAATTTCAAGGGAAAATGGTGCTACTGACAAAAGCTTTATAGAAGTGTATGTTAATTGCTGTTTCAAGTTATGTCAAGAAATTAAACTATATGAGAATACATCTTTACTATGCAGGACTGTAGAAAGAATAGCAAACATTTCAACAAATCTGACTGATCAGCTAAAGCAGAAAGGGAGTGAATTCTGATTTTATTCCTTAGCAATGGATATTAAAGATACTGCCCAATGTCCATTTTTATTCAGAGTTGAGGGAAACTTTGAAATTACTGAAGAACTTGTCAGTATATACTTTATGACTAGTCACACAACCAGAAAAACAATCTACAGGGAATTAAGAATGCATTTGAATGATAACTTGGAACTTGGCTTTACCAAAGTAATAGTCATTTTCTTATGCTGATGTATCAAACATATGTGAAAAGTGAAAAATATTCTCAAGCAATTGCAGGTATTGAAGAATGTATCAGTAGGTAAATACTTAAATGTCACTGCGTTATAAATCAGCAAGTTTTGTGTAGCAGTCTTACAGTTTGATTATGTAATCTCAGACGTTCTTGACACTATAAACTTTAACTTCTGTTCTGGAGGACTAAAACTTGGGTCATTTTATGCTTTTTTTAAGAAGCAGAAGCCAGGTGCAGTGATTTAAACATAAAGAAGTCAGAAGGTTGAGTTGAGGAAAAGTACTCTGTGTTTTGAAGTTCTGAAAGAGGAGGTAGCAATATTTTGAGAAAATATGCCCCAGAAACTTTCCAAGAGCTTTAAAATGTGTCCTGAGATTATTATACACTTTACTTTTGTGATATTTCAGCACATCAGAATGATCTCAGAGAAAAATCAAATTATAATGAACATTTTTGCAGCTGCATAAGCTTCTGATTGAAACTGCAACTGCTCTGGAGTCATTTGGTAAAAGGTGAGATGTCACTGTCCCAGATGGGCACAACATGTTTTGAGTTGGGAGAAAACTACAAAAAGCAAATTGATATTTTAATTGAAGAATTTGATCTGACAGTTGCCAAAAATAAAGAAAATCAGTCAGGCTTGTTGAACATCCTTTTTCTATAGATCATGACCAAGTGCCAGTACATATGTGTAAGAGGCTATTAACTAAAAAGATTCAGCAATTTATAGAATCAATCATAGAGGAAGAACCCTGCGGAATTTCTACAGCAGTCTGATGGAAAGTGAAAAATAAAGAAATTTCACATAACTTGTAATGAAAATGTTCAGCATCTTTTACAGGAATTTAAAGCATGAACCATCTGTATTAGTCATGAACATGAATAAAAACAAGCAATAGTCTGCTTTGACAGAAAAGGTATTTGGATGATCTGAGAATTGCAACTTCAAACCTACAAATAGGACAAGTTTATTAATGAAAAGAGAAATGATATGATATACTAAAAAATCACGATTCTTTTTTTTTTTTTTTTTTTGCAAGATGTGTGTTTCATGTTTACATGCCTCTTTGCTTAACTGTGCAGCACTGTCATTTAATATATAAACAGTAAGGGAAAAACAGTGGGGCACAGAGTTTTCAGTACTGAATCGATTGATGAATACTTACTATTCACCACCTACAAAAAACATAACACACTTTTCCTGGGACTCAGCAAGCAGCTGTGCAGGAATAAGTTATTCCTGCATGGCAGGGACCTTTCTTGTTCAGCATGGTAGCGCACCATGCATATGTATGAAGGTGCGCTGCCATGCTCTAAAATGGACGTGGTTCTGTGTATGAGTGCAGGGGGTGTGTGTGAGAGCAGAGTCTCACAATATACATGACCCCTGCAATCCAAAATTGACTTTTGTCAATTTAATATGAGCAAGAATGCTTGTAACACCCCGACCCATCAGTATAACAAATCTGGTCAAAGCCATAAGGGACAATTGTCCCTACCAAGACAAATGTTGTCAGAATAACAGAAGTAGCATACACAATTGGCTGCTAAAACTGGTACTTTTCCATGTTTTAACTGTGTTACCTGTGCTTACATCTTAGGGAATGGTAGTGATATTTTCACTCATCCTGCCAATGGACAAGTATTTAATTTTAAAATTACAGCTACTTGTAATACCACTTTTGTGGTTTATTTGGCTACCTGCATCTCATGCAGTTCATTTTACGTGGGAAAAACAATACGTAAGCTTAAGGAACGTGTTATAGACCATAATTCTGAACTTAGGAGAAATTGTGACAATAATGCACTATGTAAACATATTAAAACTTGTGGTGAAACACATACATTTAAGTTTAGAGTGATTGATGCTCTATGTCCAAATGAAAGAGGTGGTGATGTCAACAACCACCTTGAGCTCAAAGAATTTGAATGGATATTGAGATTAGCTGCTGACACTCATCCTGGTTTAAATAGCACTGTCAGTTTAAAACCTGTGTTAGTTAAGCTACGTAATATTGTAAAGTAAATATTTTATACTGTGTATCTACACATCTTTTAATATATTTATATGTATATGTCTTTAATTTATAATTTGTTTTCTGTCACATGATTTCATTTGGTTGCTGGTCATGTGATTTTAGACCTGTATTTAAGCTTCTAGAGTTTAGTGTTTGAATGTATTAGTATTGAAGAAGGGTTACGCCCGAAAGCTTTGCTTTTTATTAAACTGGTTTTCTCTGCAAGTTTCCCCCCTAACCTACCTCCCCAAATATACCTACTATCCTTCTCCAACATCCCACTCTCACCTTAAAAAAAAGGGCAATCTGTTCCCCAATAAAATTTTGCCTCATACATAGCTGTCCATTTTGCACACATGTCCACTGGACATATGTAATCTGGTCTAATTGGCTTCACAACACATTATTGTTGTCCTCATCCCTCTCTCAGGGGTTTGAGTGTCCAAATCTACCTCCAAATTCAGTATATATGCACACCTCATGTTGTAGAAGAAATAGACAGCTAGGGAACTTCCCTACACCCATTCTGCACATACCAAGCGACTTTCCCTGCATGCCCCCTTTTTCAACACTTTCCTATCATCCCTTTTTTCTTTTCTTTTAAAAAAATTAGCATGGGGGTAAGTGGGAGTAAACACTTTTAAGCAGTAGTAAGGTGGATTAAGCCTGCTTGTGCGGTGCTAAGCAATGCATACACAGATTAAGCACATTCAGGCTGTCTGTAAGATTATTTAACTGGACATTAGCATTGCTTACTGCCACGCAAACCCATGCAAACCTGCTTAAAATTGCTTAAAAGTGCTTTAATCACTCTGTTTCTAACAGCCCTTCTTCTGCCCAGCAAGAAAATAATCAGCCCTTGTAAGTCTCAAACCCAGGACCCTGCACACCACAGCAATTTACCACTAAGCCATTTGAGCTGTACATAAGTGTGATGCTTTCTCAAGTATATATCATGCAGCATAGTCATTCAACAGTAGGGAAAATGTATTTATATGTGTAGATGTATATATATATATATATATATATATATATATATATATATATATATATATATATATACACATATATTTTTTATTGCATTCACACATTGGATCCACTCTCTGAACCTCTCATTACAAAAGATCTGACCAAAGGCACTGTTAATATGGGTGAAGGGGCCCAAAATAGGGATCTGTTGTAATTATTGCCGTTATCCATTCCTCCACAGCTGAACTGATCTGCCTAGCAACACAATAACCAGCTCTTGCAACTCTTGAACCTAGGACCATGCACAACATAGCCACAACAAGTTAACAGTAAGCCATCTCAACTGCAAGATGTCAGGATGATTTCTCTAACATATCATGCAGAACAGTCAGTTTATCATAAGGAATGTACAATGTGGAAGCACTAAACATTCCAATGATACATACACACACACACACACACACACACACACACACACACACACACACACACACACACACACACACACACACACACACACGCATATATATATATATATATATATATATATATATATATATATATATATATATATATACAGACACATACATACACATATAAATATATAAATACAGATATATATATAAAGGGTGTATGTATGTATGTATATATATATATATATATATATATAGAGAGAGAGAGAGAGAGAGAGAGAGAGAGAGAGAGAGAGGGTGCACAGCATATCAAATAGCCATTATTCCTACAGTTGCCACCTTTTCAAATGGCAAGTGTCTGATTCTTTCCTACAAATGAGAATTATTGCATGAAACATATACCCACACACAATGCAAAGGACAGGACACCACACACAAGTTTGCATACATAGAAATGTTTATTTGTGTACTATTTCAGTTGTTTATGCCATTTCTTATAACAGTTAGGTGTTTGAAATACATAACTGATTAATGCAACTCTCAAACAAAACATATGATGTGCTAACCCAAAACACCAGATTTGGAACAGTTGCATAGCAAGCAGAACACATGCATATATGGAACCACAGTGGCCATTACAACGGCATGCAGGTTATGTTGATAGGAACAGGCCACCAATGATAGTGTTTCAACATGGAACATGAATAGAAATAAATTTTAATATTTGTTGAACAATAGGACATATGTCCCAGCAGTAGGTTTGGTGTAAACATACCCACTGATTTGTGTGTTTAGATTATTGTTGCAGATATGGTGTGGGGGATGTCAGTTAACAACTATTATATCCTAGCAGTATGAGGTCCTCTGACCTTTTTTCCTGTTTATGTCTTCCAGGTGCAATGTCCTGTGAATGTCTCCCTGTGTATACACCACAGGAGAATGATGTTATCATTAACTTCATTGCACTAAACCACGGAATCCTCTTTGAATGCAGGGCCCATGATCTGCAGGAGAGGACCACCCTGTGGAATGAGCTCGTCCACAGGGTAAATTATGTTGGCATGCATAACAGCAGTTATGAGCAAGTGCAACATTGTTGCACTGATCTCATCTGCCATGCTCATCAGGGTACTTCTGCAGTTAGGAGGGACCAGCTAGCCACAAGTGGGAGTCATGCCATTCAGCCCCCACTGACAAATGTTGAACAGCTCCTCGCCTGCCTTGGGGCACCCGCCTGCCAGCCAAGCCAGGAACCTGAGGATAGCATTATGGAGGTGGGTGCCACCCACACAATGGATGAGGAGTGTGCAGGTAAGGCCCCAAGGCACATTAGTAGACCACTGTTGCTTATCCATCTTCATCTGTAAAGTATCTTCATGCATATGTCAGATAACATAGTCTGCTGCTGCAGTGTAGTAATGCCCAGTTGTGCATAATCTCTAGTATTGCAGGTTTGTACTGTTGATGTACTGAAATGCTACTCCCACCCTGTACCAATGCTGCAGGTGTGGCTACTGACATTACATCTCTCACACAACTATGTAGGTCTCTCTGGTATACAATTAGGGCAGCAGTTTGTAGCTGGTGAATATGGAGTTGTTTTGTTCAGGTTTGCCAATACACTGGCCATGTTATGGCCATGGTATTTGCCATGCACACATTTAACACACCTATCCAAAATGCATGCTGTTCATGTTTACTCATTGTTGCTAACTGCATTGCATCACAGTGGTCACCATGGTGGCATATCTGATGGGTATGTAAGAGTCCTGCAGTATACCTAACAACCTGTCAGTGCAAGATGTGTGGACAGTGATGAACATAATGGTGGGACAAATGGCCTACAGTAGAGGCATGTCTGAAACATTACCCTTATACAGTGGCTACAACAGTGTATACACTGGTATTACAATGGCAACTGTTACAGATCTACATAACAACAAATCACAATACCACATTCCACACCTTTTACAACCTGTAATGTGATCCTAACATGAGCAATGAATGTGTAATATGGAATCCTATGTTAGGACAACAAATATAGGGAATACATACCTTAACAAACACTGGAACCATATGTGTGCACACACTCCAAATAACATATTGTGGAAACAGCATTTGAAGTTCTGACAGCAATCACTCTTCTTGAGTGCACACCTTCTATCAAGTACAGGACCTCAATGTCACACCAAGTAATGATCTGCTGTCTAAGAAGTATGGCCATGACATTTGCCCACTCACCTGCAACAGAGGCAGCCGCTGCTTGCACACATCTTACAAACCATGGAATGGAACCCATGTCCGAAAGGTAGCACTCAGGAGTGGGAGAAGTAGCCTTACCTCACCATTGCATATATCATGGCAAACAGTGCAGACAGTCATGTATGTGACTATGAAGTATGAGACAACATTAATGTATAAAATAAACAGATGCCCCTCCAAGACAGATGACAACACATGTTGCAAACTGGTCACGGAGGCTGCTCAGAAACATGCAGCAACACTGAGGGACTTGCAGGAATGTCTAGAAAGTACTGCCTGTGCAGTACCTGTGTTGACAATCACCTGGAATCTGCATACGTGTGACCTATGAGTTAGGGTAATCAGATGGAAGAGTTGTCCCACAGGAAACATCATCAAGGGCTCTCTACAGGTAGCATATGCATAACATCAAGTCTCCCAAAGGCATGTGTTGCAATGTGTAATGGTGTGCTGAGACCAAGGCTGAAACCTACAGACAGTATTAATAAAGATACATGTGGTGCACAAGCAGCACCTCACTCCACCTCAGGCCCACTACCCCTATCTTTACCTTGCTGGTGCCAGTGTACACCTTTAGGTTTGCTGTTCATTAGCAGGAACTAGGCTGGTAGACATGGTGTTCTGAATTTGGAACACTGCAAAATGACACTCATGTGTGGCCCATAGTTGTCAAGCATATGCAATAAGGCTGAGGATGGGGAGGGGTGTCATCCTGAAACACAACAGTGAACTGAAGCATACATCCAAAGCTCGCTAAGAATGGCTGAATCTGAACACAGTCAAGGTCATGAATTGTGCCAGACATAAACCTGACTCCACAGCAATGGTGAAGGCACTGTGTGACCTTCAAGAGCTGTGCACGTGAGCTGACCTTGCAATCCGGAAGAGTTGGGGGACATTTGTAGGGCGGAGTGACCAAATAATGGCAAGTGAAGATGGGCCATGTTGGTATATCCCTTCCAGGAATAGTGACTTCTGTAGTTCACTTAACAGGTGCTGCAACAAACCATTGTGTTAAGGGTGTGCAGCCATATGCAACCCACATATTGTATGCATCTCAATCAGCATCTGCATGACTAACATATTTGTTTGATACTGCACTTGATTGCACAGGTCATATGTCACATATCAGGTGTGTGTAATGTTAACATGTGCAGTATTGTGGTCCCACTGCATATCATGGAAGAGGCTGGCATGTCAACAAGGGTGTGTACACTCCTCATATCCACAATAAGCTTTGAAGGTTGTCAGTGTTATCGGATTTTATTGCTCATACATGCACTGCTGATGACGAAATCTGCAAATTAGAGGGCAGGCATTCACTATTGACATCTGTCATCATATCATCCTAGGTATGTCTCAGACAAACACAAAGGGACTGTGAGCAACAGAGCAACCATAACTTCCACACATATACACATTCAGCAATGGTTTGTACACTCGTGAGGTATGGTGCACAGTACATACCAAGGTGCTGAAACAGGTGCACAGCAATACTGTGTGCATGGGTGTAGTGTGTTCCAGGGGAAGGGGCGTGACCTACTAACACAACTCATGCATCACAGATATGTATAATGGTAACAAGGACTGAGTATAGCTGCAGTGCATGCTGTTGAGTGCCATATGTCATGCATGTTGACTGTTGGGTAATGAGAGGTCTGTGTAATATCTTTGTGCCACCTCACCTGTAAGTGTTTGTGTGTGTGTGTGTGTGTGTGTGTGTGTGTGTGTGTGTGTGTGTGTGTGTGTGTGTGTGTGTGTGTGTGTGTGTGTGTGTGTGTGTGTGTGTGTGTGTGTGTGTGTGTGTGTGTGTGTGTGATTGTAGAGGTAAGCAATAACATACAGGTCTTAAATTACATTTTTGTTTTCCCCTCACAGGTGGCAAGGTGAGTCAGGGTCCCTTCTGTAGGAAAACTGATGTTAGTGTCCATACAGACTCTGACAATGATGATAGGTATGGTGAGGCACAGGCAGGGTTGTCAGGGACTGAAGCTGTGCCATCAGTCAACATCCCACTTTTATCCACCCCATCCCCACACACAGTCACAATGTCTATACATACCCCATCACCAGTGGCCATAGATGAGGGACAGTTGGCTGGTGGTGGCATGGGACAGGACAATGTGGTGACTATGGCAAGTGGGTCTGCACACAGCAGCCATAGCCAGATGACCAATGAGGTACCACACAGGCAGATTTACAGGGGTGTTCATAGGAGAGCTGCTGGCCATTATGCCTGTGGCAGAAGTACCACAACAGGTGTCAACAAATGCATGTTTTGGGCCATCATGGAGGCACAGGCATGTATGGAATGTTACACTAGACAGAGACTGAGGCTTCAGAGGTCTACTCATTCTGCTGTACTTGACAACATCCGTGATCTTGCAGGTGCTCACCATTATTATGCAGAGGTCTTGGACAGACGGTTAGGTGAGATGTTGGGAATCCTTGACCATGCAGTGTCTCTGTTAGAGCATTTAGTGAGAGTAGGGTGACAGCTATGTGGGCGTAGGTCAGCAACACTAACCAGTGAAGGTCTACGTGGATGTACAACAAGTCACAGCCGCTCCCATAGTGGCAGTACCAGCACCAGCACTGTATGGGGGGTGCTGTCCACACCACAACAGAGCAGGCCATATGCACGTGGTCCTGGTCAGTCCCAACTGGGACGTGGATCCAGTGGACATTTGTCATCATCAGGGGAGAGTACCATATTATATCTGGGCTTCTACCTGGTAGTGCCTGTGGAACCCCTGGCAGGCACAGTTCTCGTGTCCATGGCTGGACACCATGAACTGTACACCCTGCCATGTATGGTCTGCAGCTGTCTAACAAACCCCTGCATAGGTTAGCCCCATGACAGAACTGTGTACATACACACACACACACACACACACACACACACACACACACACACACACACACACACACACACACACACACACCACCAGCACAGCTAGGACACCTACATACCTACACACACCACATCTGCACAGCCCAATTGATAAAGAACCCCCTAACACACACACATGATGTCAACCAAATGGCTCAGCCTAGGTCTCTGGCAAACCCACAACACACCCTGTGCATATGATGATACCTGTGCCATATCCATGTCATCCATACCATCGATGCAGGGACATGCTAATATAGTTCTGATGCACAGCGTGAATGTACTAAGGTTTAGCAATGTAATGCTGTTTAACATGTTTTCAGCTGGAAAGTGTAATGCTTACATGTCAGGGTGTATAGCTGTCCAGCCATGATGCATTATAGATGTTTTTAACACTGACTGATTGTGGTTTCCATAATGTATTCAATTTGTGTTGTATGTGTCTATGTATCAGCAGGATGTTGGTCTGCTGTTGTTTCCTACAAGGGGTATGGCAGTGTGGTGACACATTGACTGAGTCTTATCCTGGGTACAGCTGAACACAAGTAACAGGTCTGTATAACAGTTACTACATGTGCCACATGGCTGATAGGTCTGAGGGGTGTATACAGATGAGTGCATGGTAGCTGATGTCAGAAGCTCTTCTACAGTGGACAATGGTAAGTGTACTGGGTGGCACACACCAAATGTTTGTGAATAACACACACACATGCACACACGCACACACACACACACACACACACACACACACACACACACACACACACACACACACACACACACACACACACACACACACACACAGAGGCTTTAGTGTTGATGCAAGATACAGAGAATACTATACACATGGATGTACTTAATTTTGCAGTGAACTCATTTTGGCCTATGTAATTCCACCAAGACAAAATAGGCAACACATCACATTAGTAAATAATCAGTCTGCCAGTTTAATGTCATTGACAATGGTACTGGCAGGGTATATGTCCTCTTCTCCAATGCAGTGCAATCCTGGAGTTGGTAAACATAGGTGTGCTGGTGTGGGTGGCACAGCCCTCCACTTTGGTGGGTGTGGGGTGGTGTAGGACCACAGATTATGTGATTAACAACTACTTAACCTGTTAACATAAACTGTCCAGTATTACAGCAGACTAAGCGGGGGATACACACAACAGTAGCCCCAATGAGGGTGGCTGTGCCCACAACATCCACACCCAACTATATATACCAACTCCAGTATCATTGTACTGCTGTACAGTGGGGAAGAGGGCATTTACACATCTACTACTAGTTTTGATGGAATTACTTTCCACAAGATGATTCCTTTGAACTGTTAGCTTTTGCCAGCCAGTTCTCAGACAAATGATCTCCTAGGACATGTATTTTCTGCAAACTGAAATAGAACCCTTCACATACACACACACTTACTTGGCAACACTGAGAGTAGAACCCCTACCTAGGTACTTATTGCTACTAATGTGTTTGGCCTTAATTGCACACACCACACAGCTTTTAGGATGAAGTGTATCTCGAGTTTCTTGTTAAGTGAAGAACATCACCAGGCATTGTACAGTATAGTAATGAGGGATGTACTGGGTGTTAATGAACAATACATAGTATCACATACAGTCATATACACATTGACAAACATATAACAGTCATAGACACACCTGAGAGACCTGGGTTGATCAGTGCTAACTACTTTGTCAGTGAGTCCATTCTGTTACAGATAATTTGCACACAGCACATGCATCATTGGGCTGGATAGTGTAATCAGTTACCTCTATGGTTTATGGTGACAGTGGCCCTCATACAGTGGACCTAGGGACATGTACTAGAGATACCATGGTGTAAAGACAGTATACCCAACACCCACACCCCACATTGGATATTTTACTCACTGAAACCCATGACGATGCTCTGACATACCCACAATCACACGTTGACCAGGACTGCAATACAACCCCTTGTCTATCTAATCAGTGCTACTACAGGGTTATGCATTTATTGCACATGCCCCAGGGATAGTAGGGTGAGGGTTTGTCATGGCTCTCTTAATGACAGCAACATCACTATCCCTTATAATGTATGGCAAGATATATTGTATGTGGAGAATGTGGCCTCAGAAAGTTGTATGCTATAAATATACACATTTGCACACATACACATGCTTGACAGGACTCAGAGGGTAACCCATGCCTATCTACCCATTTGTACAACAGTATTATGCTGGTAATGCAAGCTCCACTAGCCCATAGGGTGAAGAGTGCAACAAGGTACATTTAATGTCAATTATAGCAGCAGCTATTTCTAACTATGGTGATGGGGGGTGTAGTGAGTGAGAAGGCCCTCAGGGTATTATCAACTACAAGTTTACAAACATACAGACACTGTTATTCTCAGCAATACACACTGACACATTTGTCAGTACAGGGCTCCATAGGTGCAGGTGTTCCTAAGTGTGTACCAGGCTAATGTCCATGGAGAGATGAGAAGAGTAGGGGATTTGGGTACATTGGTATCATGCCACCTGACATTTGTCATTTGTCAGCAGGCCATCTATCAACTGATGCCACTTGAGTGATCCATGGCATGTGGTGTATACAAGGTGTGATTTCCAAGCTGTGGCATTCATAACACAGCTGGGCAGACATGTCAGTGTCAGTCAAGCATAGATTGCCTGTAAGCAGCCAAGATAGATACCTGACATCTGCACATCTGTACAGAGGACAGACAGAAATCAGCTAGCCAACAGGTTATGCATTAGGATGTGTTTTGACAGACAGACATAGTAGACTACAGTTAATATCCACATATCAGATCAATATCCAGTAGCAAATACTTAATAACATACAGCTCACACACCAAGAACATGATAATCAGTATTCAGAGTTCAGCTTTGCATGCAGGGATGTATGGTTCAAATACTACAATCTGCAATCTACTCTTACTTGGGAAAGCACTGTTAACAGTAGTAATGCAATAATACAATACATGCAAGTGTGACTGCATATAAACTGGGATACTACCCATGCATGAAACACATACAGAGAGAAAAGATTGTTGTACTAGCCATATATACTCAGGTGTCCCATACAGTATACTCACACCCATTGCTACTGTAATGACAGCACATTGAAGCATGTTATGTAAATGGAATTAAATACACTTATTAAAGATGTCATTAACCTGCTATTTCATCAGACTGGAATGCCTGAGTTATGCTTAGCAGGTGTAAGCATTGCTTAAATATAAATGCTAAGCAGATTTGTGCACTGGTAAGCCAAGTTTACATGGTGTAAGTGTCATTTAATTTAACTCTATGTAAGCACCGCTTACCGTCACGCAAACCTGCTTAAAGCTGCTCAAAACTGCCTTAATCACTCTGTATCCAACAGTCCTTGTTCTGCCTAGCAACAAATTAAACAGCCCTTACAGGTCTTGAACAATATAGTCACAGCAGTTAACCACTAAGCCATCCGAACTGTGAAACCGTTTGTTGTTTTTTTCAAATATATATTTCAGTACACATATTGAATAGTAGTGTACAACTGCTTTAACTACTATAACTGTTTACTACTTGTAAGTGAATAGTGTTGAATCAGTCATATTGTTATATCTGAATATGCACATATCAGATAAATATGGTGGGATACATCTGGGAAGGTATATAAAACACTCATGTTTACACATGACAGGGATATATATATATATATATATATATATATATATATATATATATATCTGTGTGTGTGTGTGTGTGTGTGTGTGTGCATTATATATACATTTATATATATATATATATATATATATATATATATATATATATATATATATAACCTCCAAAACGAAAAATTGTGCATGTTAAACGTAGTGTGCGTGCACGGAATTAGACCAACAGAACACCAAAATATATTCCAGCACTGCACTGTCGACAAAATAAACAGGTCAGAAGGAGCATGAATATTTTATTAGCTCACCGACAGTAAAATACACTCCAAACTGGTTTCACCCTTTAGGCGTCATCAGTGGATTACCATATATATCTTTCAGTACACATATTGAATAGTAGTGTACAACTGCTTTAACTACTATAACTGTTTACTACTTGTAAGTGAATAGTGTTGAATCAGTCATATTGTTATATCTGAATATGCAGCAACAGGTTGACTGTGAGTAATGATAGAATTTAATAATAATAATAAGACTTCATCAAACAGACCGGTTTCGGCCTGGATTTAACCTGGCCTTCTTCAGTGTTATAGAAAACAAAAGTAATACAGGAAGTCTTAAATAATGAAAAATAAATGAAAAGATAAACATGATTGGCTGACAAAAACATCACGAATATTCATCATAAATATTCATTAAGCCCTGGATTAAACAGAGCACCAAGTTTACTGATCCATTTCTTTTCTTTAGTATTAAGTTTATTGTGCCAACCAGATTTGTGAGTGCGAACCCCAATAATCTTATCAATGATAATAAAATGAAATTTAGCTGTCTGATGTTTAAGTGTGTGTTTGTATAAAGCATTAGTTAGTCTTTTACATTTGATGTCACTCATATGCTCTGACATACGTAGCTTAAATGGTCGGGAGGTCTGGCCAATATAAAATGACTGGCAGCTGCAACTTGCCATGTATATAACCCAATCCGTGTTACAATTAGCAAAAAATTTTATGTCATAAACTGTACTACTATTTCTGCTGGTGAATTCTTTAGATTTCAAAATGTATTTACAATTATTACAATGGCCGCAAGGAAAACAGCCAGTGAGTTTGTCACCCAGTATAGTAGTTTGATATAGCTGGGGTAACATGGAATCAGAATGGTGCTTATAGTGATTGAAGTGAGCCCCTAAGTTTTTTCGTTTTCTAAAGGAAAATGAGCAAACATTAGGAATCAAGGTGTTTATTGCAGCATCCGCCTTCAATATATTCCAATTGTCCTTGACAATACCTATAAACCTGTTAGTATTTCTACCAAAAGTGGTAGTAAAACATAATATATTTGAAGACAAAGGTTTATCTTTGTATGTCAATAGATCCTGTCTGGTGAGACCCAATGCATGATTCTGTGCCATGGTGACATAACCCGAACTATAACCCCTATTGATGAATCTATCATGTAAGTCCTGGCAATGATGTTTGAAACTGTCATCATCCGAACAGTTGCGTCTGATTCTAATAAATTGTGATTTAGGAATGTTTCTGGCAATATGTTTTGGATGATAGCTGGAGGCGTGGAGTAGGGTATTATATTGTGGGAACTTCCTATATACCTCTGTGTTCAAGGTGTTATCATCTTTTCTGAATATCAAAACATCCAGAAAGGTGATGCGGTCTCGATCATAAGTAATCGTGAAATTAATTCCCCATTTATTATCATTTAGATATTCCATAAATTCATTGAGATATTCAATATCAGATCTCCACACCATCCAGCAATCATCCAAATACCTCTGCCAGATGTCAATTTCTGGCAAAAACAAATTATGGGTATCATCATAAATCAAGATTTCTTAAATGTATGCCATGAATAAATCAGCATAGATGGGGGCAAAGGATTCCCCCATAACAGTTCCTTTAATCTGAAGGTAACATTCCTTATCATAAAAAAACACATTTTTTGTAAGCACATGTTTGGTAAGATTAATCAAAAAGGTGTTAAAGCCAGGTTGATAAATATTTGCTTTATACAGCCAATATTCGATCACATCCAAACCTGCCCAATGAGGAATATTGGTGTATAATGAACTATCATCTAATGTGCATAACCACCAGTTTTCCTCAATTTGCATGTCAGTAATAATACTTAAAAACTGAGTGGTATCTTGGATCCAAGATCTAACCCAAGAGAGCAAAGGTTTGAGATGTCTGGTCAAAAATATAGATAGGGGCTCAGTTAACGATCCAATACCAGACACAATGGGTCTACCTGGTGGATGTAAAAAATCTTTATGTATCTTAGGTAGAAAATAAATGTACTGTCTAACAGGATCAGCAATAGTTAGATGTTTAACAGTTTTAGATGTTATAATACCATTGTCCAGTGCAGAATGTAAGAAACTATCAATTTGTTGTTTGAACATAAAGGTGGGGTCAAGTGGCATTTTGGTGTAATACCTGGCATCATCCAATTGCTTGTGTGCCTCGATATCATAATCAGTCCAATTCATCACAACCACTGCCCCACCTTTGTCAGCATTAACAATCACCAATTCCTTGTTCTGCACAAGTTTATTCAAACAAGATAAGTCAGACTCAGACATATTGTTCGACATAGGTGGACATGTATTGGACACAAAATGTAAATCCCTAAGTACACTACGTAAAAACAGATTTACAGAAGGATGCATGGGAGGTGTAAAAGAGGAGGCATGATATTTGAAATCATCCAAGATCTGTTGTTCCGCTATATATATATATATATATATATATATATATATATATATATGTATATGTGTGTGTGTGTGTGTGTGTGTGTGTGTATATATATATATATATATATATATATATATATATATATATATATATATATGGATTCACTTTATAAGCTCGAACTTCTGAAATCTCGAATTACAGAATCTCGACCCTGTAAAGTCGAAAATCCAAATACCCAAAACTACACAATCATGAAGCCCTAAATCCTAAAACTGCAAAACATTGAAATTCAAACTCCCAACACTTTCAAATTTCAAACTTTCAAACACCATTCTTTTGAGATTTCATTCTTAAAAGCTGTCTCATGTTTCAACTTTCTGTTACCTAAGAAGTTCAGTTGTGAATGCTCTGCCATTTCACAGTGAACTGATCGAAGGAAGGACACTGAGGAAACTCGGAACTATAATATATAACATTAAGTATCCTGTTTTTTGTTTATTTTGTTCTTTATTTCTTTGTTATTTATAGCACTTTGTGTACTGTGTATTTTTCTAGCTAGTTTCACTGTGTGTGAGGTATTAACTGGAAATTGTCCACATTTAGTAAGCATCTGTTGGGTTGTTTGTTTCTGATAACTGGTTACAGTAAACTCTTTTTTTCTAGAGGCTCCTTTAGCTGTTTAAAACTTTCATTTAAAGGCTCACTGCTGCTTTTCAGCTGTGAAACATTTCTGCAGTTTGTTTCCCACCCTCACTCCCTGCTGGTATATTGTTCTTATAGTTGGTGGCTTTGCAGTTGCCCGCCCCAAGTGTAAATTTGATCTGGGACCCTCCTCCCAGTCTAGTGTCATTACCTCATTCTACCCAGTACAGAGAGAACATTTGAGAAGGCCAATCAGCTTAGTTTCGGCTACTCCTTTCTCTCTTTCCACTAAAAAAAAAAAAAAAAAAAAAAAAATCTGCTTTTACTGTATTTGTGTTTTTTCTTACTTTATTTTGCTTTTGCATCATCTTAAAAGTACTCAATTGTATTTATTACTGCTTGGTGTAACTTATTCTAAGCCTTTTAGTTTAAGTACTTGGTCTTTAGACCAGTTGTTTTACATTAGGAAGGTTTGTGGGCTGCACTGTGGTGGCAGGGCAGGTAGCTTACATCCTTCTAAGTTGGGAACTGCTGATTCAGGGCTCAGTGTCTGTTATTCTAAAAGTGTATTAGTTCTGGTTTAAGCACCTGGGCTTCAGGCCAGTTATTTTACATTAAGAAGGTTCATGGTCTGCACTCTTGTGGGAGAAGAGGCTGGACTCTGCCCTTCTGAGCTGGGAATTTCTGGTTAAAGGCTTATAGTGCCTGCATATTTGAACTATTTCTTACTGTAATTGGTACACCTTGTTTGCTGTAGCATAGACTAGATCCAGGCCTGCTGAATCTAGTTTTGTTTGTATGCTTGTTATTTCCCTGAAAAGCTAATTCCACCTAAAACGCGGCTTTTCAGCGCTTCTGTGGATCCCTAGTGATATCTGCATTGCTTACTGTACTTATTTCCTTGTTTCACTTGAAAGAAAGTTACTGTTTGTCATTTTTGCATTTAAGTTACCTGGCACTTGCTCATTAAAGCAATTATATAAGTCAGCACTAAAAAATTAAAAGCACTACACCCTCACAAACTCCCTATGGAGTACCTTGCTCCCCACTGGCCATTTTTTTCAATTATAAAGAAATTCCCAATACTATTCTAGCATGTCCAAAGGTCAGTTGTAAATCTCCTCTCCAGTCCAGCTGGTGAATCTGGGAATCTTGAGGCAATGTTACAACTGCCTCGTACACAGACAACCCTCTCCTCCTCCCAACAAATTCCAACACATGTGAGAGATGCAACCATATAGCCAAACTGGAGGCTAAGCTCTCTCAACTCAGTACTAGCGTAACCAGTCAGGAGGAGAAGGAAACCACACTCACTAAAATTCCAGTCTCACATAGACCTTCCACGACAGCAAACCAAACACATAAACACACAAAAACATACTTGGAGGCTCTAAATAAAAATCTGCCAAAGCAGACACCCAAGCAACCGCTACCCCAAAACAAAACACGTGCAACACATAGCTCACAAAGCCAGTGTGCCGAACAGTCACAGCCCTTAAGGCTAAACAACACACCTGATACACTTGTAATAGGTGACTCTATCATCAGGCACACTGATGTCCCACTCACCAGGCTGAACAAGGAGAAGGTCACGGTGAGCTGCCTGTCGGGCGCTAGGATCCGCCACATAACACAAGCACTCAGGTCACTCCAAGGCAAGTACAAATATGACTCAGTCATTGTCCATGCTGGTGTGAATGACCTGAGACGTACCTCCCTGGACTACATGAAAAGAGACATAGAGGAGCTCTCTGAGCATGTATCCCAGGCCAGTATGACCCTGACCTTGAGTAGCATCTTACCCTCACCAAGAATGATGCCACAGTATGAAGACAAGATTATCAATTTCAACAATTGGCTTAAGTATTGGTGTCATTTAAAGGGGATCCAATGCCTGTCAGCCTGGGATGACATGCTCTACAAGCCACGATGCTTCGCTAGGGATGGCTTGCACCTATCACCCCTGGGCTTTCGGATATTGGCAAAGGCTCTTGCTACCCCCATAGTGCCTTTTTTAGGCAAGGCTCAAAAGACAAACCCACCTCCATAGGTATCACAAGGGATAAGAAACTAAGAGTAATGTTACTCAACGCCAGAAGTCTAAACCTCAAGATGCACACACTCGAAACCCTCCTTAGCATGGAGAACATCGATATCTGTGCAGTAACAGAAACCTGGTTCAAGGCTCTCGAGAGCACCCCAGCACTACCAGGTTATACCTCATACCATGCTTTTTGGCCCCAAAACTTGGACCGAACCACAAAAGGAGGGGGAGTATCAATATTCGTCAAAGATACCCACACCTCCAGGTTGGTGGCACAGCACGAAGCATCAGAGACTATCCATGTGCAACTAACAGTGGGTAAAACTGCCTTCCAGTTTATAGCCTGCTACAGACCACCCTCCCAAACCCAGGAACCCCACTCAGCCTTCCTGAGAACACTGGAAAATATGAAGGTCTCTCCAAACACCATTATATTGGGTGACTTCAACTACCCAACCATAGACTGGGAGCATTACTCTAGCTCCAGCACCCTAGCCCAAAGGTTCCTAGAATTTATAAACTCAAATGCCATGGAACAACTTGTTACCACTCCCACAAGAGGGGAAAGCATACTGGACCTGATCATCACCAACATGGGGACTGTATGCTCCAGACCAGTAGTGTATCCCTCTCTGGTAAGATCAGACCATAAACTAATCTCACTGGATATTCACATCTCGACCCCACCCCATGCCCAGAAAACTACAGTGAAAAACTTCTCTAAAGCAAATTTCACACTCCTCAAAACCGAGGTGGAATCCTTCAAAGCCCCCTGGCCTGTGGATAATACGGCCCAGACCGCAAAATCCTTTATAAATGCATTCTATGAACACCTTCAGGAATGCATGAATCATGTAATCCCAAATAAAACCAAGACCCAATCCACCAAAGGCAGATGTCCTGTCTGGTGCACCCCAGCCATAAACAAACTATACAATAGAAGGAGGAAGCTACTACATGATAGAGCAAAATCCCAAAAAGGGAAGGCATCTCTGATCAGTATTAGCAAAAAACTACGGGCACTCATAAAATCGTCTAAGGCCAGCTTCGAGAGAAAAATTGCACAGGACACTAAGGATAATCACAAGGCTTTCTTTAGTTATGTTAGGAACCTGGGTGGGAATTCCCAGATATGCTCAGAATTAGTCCAAAATGACAAAAAATACACCGAACCTACAGACATTGCCAACATCCTAGCTGACAGGTTCAGTGCAAACTTCGACCCCCCCCCTCCCCACCAAAAGGGCTAATATCTATCCCAGCAGAGTGCTGCCCCCCTGGCATCTCAGATGCTTAGGTAAGAGCTGCCCTCTCCAAAGCAAGAAACACAGCATCAATGGGACCAGATGGTGTCCCACGCTGTGTCCTACATGAACTCCAAGAAGAGCTAAACCTAAACCTAAAACTACTGTTCAATCTCAGCCTTACTACAGGAAATGTACCCAAAGAGTGGCATACAGCAACAGTGGTCCCTCTCCACAAAGGTGGTGCCTCAACGGATCCTGGAAACTATTGCCCCATAAGTCTCACTAGCTTGGTCTGCAAAGCTATGGAAAGGATCATCATGGACCTTATAAATAAAGATATTGGGGACCTACAGACACTGGATCCTACCCAGTTCAGCTTTGTTAAGGGCAGATCCTGCCTCTTAAACCTGGTCAATTTCTTTGAAACAGTCACCAAGGCCATTGACAAGGGGAAGGTGGTCCACACAGCCTACCTGGACCTCACAAAAGCCTTCGATACAATACCCCACTCGGGCATTATAGATAAGCTCACCAGCTTAAATATAAACCCCTATGTCACTAGATGGGTTGCAAACTGGCTCAAGGACAGAACCCACATGGTTAGAATAGCTGTAGCCATGTCAAACTCCAAACCAGTTACAAGTGGCGTCCCACAAGGCTCAGTCCTGGGACCTCTCTTGTTCGGTATATATTTCTCGGAGGTACAGGCCAACATGGAAGGACTGTGGCTGACCAAGTTCGAAGATGATTGCAAACTGGGTGCCATAATAGACTCTCCAGCCAACACAAGCATCCTCCAAAAGGGCCTCATAGAAACAGACAACTGGTGCCAGAGCCATGGCCTGAAGCTAAACGCCAAAAGTGTATAGTCATCCCTTTGGCAAAAACAGTGCCACAAATTACCACATAGGTGGTAATCCATTAAGTACAGAAGAAGTAATTAGGGACCTGGGGACCCAAGTTGATAGCAATCTCTCATTTGACAACCACGTGGCCAAAGTGGTTAGAAAAACATTTTATATAGCCCACCTAATCATGCAGGGATTCACATCTAGATCAGGGAGGTCATCGCCTCTTTACTCATCCCTCATCAGGCTCATAATTGAGTACAATGCCCCTTTGGGATGTACCTTACCAGACACCTGCAGCAACTGGAAAGACCCCAAAAGTACCTCACCAAGAGGATCAAGGGCTCAAACAGATGCCGTATGCTGCCTGGTTAAAGAAACTCCAGCTCTACTGAGTGGCATACCACCTGCTCAGAGGCGATCTGTGCCTGGCTGATAAAGCCATGTCCAACCCGGAATTAATGGACATGCTGCACCTCAGAAAATCCAAATTCCATTGAGCTACGCGCTCGAGGGACTTGAACCTCAGCACTGAAATAAATAGGACATGCTGGAGGGACAGATTCATAACCCAGAGGCTCCCTTCACTCTGGAATAAAATCCCAGTCCAGGTTAGGCAGAGTCCCTCATTGACTCTCTTTAAGAGGAATCTTGATGAGTGGATGGGAGATCGTAGGTTTACCCCGGGTATCACTTCTGTGTCACTGTTAGACAGAGGCACAGTATACTAACCCCGAAAAAGGGCATAGCAAAATTAATTTAAAATGGGTGGCGAAAGCCATACACACTCTGGCTAGGCTTATAAATGCCCTAGGGCAGATAGCCTAGTATGAACCTATGAACCTATGAACAACACACATGCACACAACTAAATAAGCACACAAACCTACCCTTATGATATGCAGGGGGCAAGCTTCCCTGCACTCCACACACCCCCAATTAAATATTCTAACTCCAAGGTTGCACTACATACACACAGACACAAAACACCACCACACAAACTACATTCCTGGCACACACACATCACAGTAACAACACACACTAACACACACTACAGCCCCTACCCAACAACCTTAAACATAAACACTTACCTGAATCCACGAACACAGCGCAACACCAGAACCGCTAATTTAAAATCTCTCGCATCTGAGATTTTGAATTTCACTCTTCTGGGGTTGCGATCTTCCGATCCTTCCACTTTATGAACTCGAGATACTAAATTTTGAGATTTCAGTATTTTGAGCTTATAAAGTCTTCCCATCTCTCTCTACACACACACACACACACACACACACACACACACACACACACACACACATATATATATATATATATATATATATATATATATATATATATATATATATATATATATATATATATATATATATAACATATGCCCATAACATGTAGTGGAGTCATACCTCAGCACCAGTAGTCACAACCTCTTAGTGCAAGGGGCTGTAATGTATGTAATGCAGGTATAAATATAGGATATTGCTACAGTAACAGGGGTTGTGTCAACAGACATGTTGTGTAGGAAGTCACTTCTGATACTGACATGTACACCATCAGTTACTGACAGACATCATTTGATCATCATAGTGAAGTCCCACACAAATCACAGTAATGATTCTGTGGAATACAGTAGAGATATGACCAAGAAATGTGGACAGTCTGACACAATCTGGTCAGTCCAGAGGTATACCCAGAACTCCTTAGTACAAGAGGTGTGGACCAAGCCTGACAAAGTGGATGTTTACAGCCATATAAATGGGGATATCACAAAAATATTGGAATAGATATGCTCACACAGTTGATGCATTCACACACTCCTGTCTGTCCTAACACATATTAACCAGAGGAGCAGAGGTCCCAAGCCCACATACTTCCCACTAGTTATTGACATACATCTTCACGGCATCTCACTGCTTTTTCAGAAATACACAATAGTTATGGTGGCCAGACAATAGTACATCTGACAAATATCTGGACATAACATCACACTAGGTAAATACACTAAGCTGCTAGGCATGTCACAAAGCACTGTGCAAACTACAGGCATACTGCCACAACATGGACCCAAGCTTCCTATGGGGGAATACACATGTACTTGCAAATCATATGGGGGAATACATATGTACTTGCAAATATAGCAGGCACCACTGGCATGTAACAGCATGGAGTAACAGACACCAGTGTGAAAGTGCATACCCACAACCAATCTGAATACAGTCACAGTCACATTATGGTAAGCCTAATTAATAGTACAGTATATGGACTGTGTGAACTAAACCATCCTCATATGTGCCACTCGCACACTAACCCTACATATACTGGCCCAATACACAGTGTAGTCTGATGCCTGATTGTGGTATGGGACATGTCTCGGTCTGGCTCTACAAACATATACGCTAATATGGTGACATAAACTGGAGCAGCATGCAATGTCAGATAGAACAGGACCAAGAACAGTGAAATCTACCACAGTCTGTATACAGGCCAAGTAACATATTCACAATACACACTCTGTCAACAATCACCATAAGTACACAGACCTCACTACTGTACAGACCACAACAGAATGTCCAGGTTTTGTCCTCAAATATAAGGCCTACTATACATAACATGTATAGCAGTCTAATATCTTACTGGCTTGCTATCAGGTATGATGTCAGTAAATAATGATATAATGTACATATGCACCTCTTACTGCATGACATATGGACAAAAGGTGACAGACTTGGGGGACAGAGGCACAAACACAGGGCCAATATTGACATATTGCTGTGATAAACTGAGAAAACCCCTGGTATAATAGGGATGTTCTTCATCTCACATTGCTGCAGTCCTTACACTTGGGTAGTCCGCTGTCCTCGGTCGGCCCGAATATCAAAGTATAAGGCTGACGTCGGTCAAGGCGCATTTGACTGACATCAGGACGTCAGGGTACAAATGCGCATGACCGACGTCATATCCTCAGTCTTTTTTGCCACATGGTCCGATGCAGAAGCAGCGTTGCAAGTGCCGTTGCTCTGAAATTTTTCGACGGAGTTTCAGACCGAGTCAAAGTTGGCTAAGTACCCGTTAGAATATTTTAGTTTTTCTTGCCTCAGTGGTTTACCGGATGTCAGAAAAAGTGAATAACTGTATTTCTTGTGGGAAACAGATACCGCATAGAGATTATCATACTTTGTGTATTCCTTGTTTAGGGCCTGAGCACGACATTGTTGGGTGTCGCTCTTGTGCTAGATTCAATAAGTGCACTATAAAGAGAAGGTTAGATTGTGCCAGGTTAGTCTTCGGAAGCGGTGCAATTATAAAATGCCGTCGGATGCTCGACGCCCGCTTCAAGAAGCGCAAGGACAAAGCAGCTAAGCCTAGGTTTGAAGAGCCGTCCGCATCGACGCCGGTTCTTTAGAGGTGTCGGTGGAGCCGGTGGTTCCGCCGGAGGTTTCTATGGAGTCCCAGGGAGATACTTTGTTATTGCAGGATGTGGCCTCTCAGGAGGCAGGTCAGGCTGAAGGGGCTTCTCAGGTTACTGTGCTCCCCTCCCTTCCTAGGGTGGTTAGGCCCTCTCCTTCTGTTTCCAAGGCTTCTCCCAGACGCAGGCCAGGTTTAGCTTCAGTTGGTGTCACCCCTAGTTCTTCAGGATCTGTGCCCAAGAAGCATATGCTTAAAATGGCAGAAGATTTGATTACTTTGATTAGAGGTTCTTTACCCCCTCCTGATAAGAGACCTAGGGTGGAACCTGAGCTAGGGAGTTTTGAGCAGGCTTCGGATGTTTCAGTGTCTTCGGCTGAAGACTTGCAGGAGTATTCTCCTTATTCTGATTCTGATGTGGATGATTCTACTCCTTCTGCTTCTCCTCCTGAGGATTTTTCTTTTTCAGAGACTCTTCATTCCATGAGGGAGCATTTTAAGTGGGAAGGTCAGGACTTCTCTGAATCCAGGAAAAGGCTTAGGGAATTTTTGTTTTTACCCCAGCATAGGCCTTTGGCTATACCTCCTGTTCTGGATGTTGTGGAAGATGTGTTTGCAGAGGCTTCCCTTAATCCTGATTCTTTGCCTCCTGCTCCTGTTAAACCGGACAGGTATTACAGGGTGCCTGAAGCTCATAAGTATCTTTTTAAGAGTCCTAGAGCAGACCCAGAAACTGTTAGTCAGGGGCCTAAGGGTGTTAAGGCTTCTGTTGTCAAAAATCCGGTTCCTCCAGATAAAGAGGCCAGGGCTTTGGATAGATGGGGAAAGAAAGTTTATACTTCCTCCACCCTAGCTATGAGGGCTTTGAATTGCCAGTTTCACATGTTGAAATACCAAAACTATCTCCTTTCACAATTGAAGTCTAAGGTAGATGCTCTGGCGGAAGGTATTGAGTGTAAAGAGTTACAAGATTTAGTACATGTTTCTGAACAGGTGGGTAAGCATTCTTTGCAATGTGGTTTTGATGCTGTACAGGCCTCATCTAGGGTGGCTGCCACTGGGTCAGTTCTTCGCAGGCACGCCTGGCTGAGGGATCAGCATTTATCTGACCATGTTAAGACAAGGATTTTAGATGCTCCTTTACAATCTGATGTGTTGTTTGGTTCTCCTGTTGAGGCAGTCTTAAAGAAAATGGAAGACAAGGCTAAGTCTATGCAGACTGTTAAAGATTTTTTGCAGGTTCAGCCTCTGAAGTTTAGTAGAAATTGGCCTACCAAGGGGTGGACGTATCCTTCTTATGATTCCCAGTCTAGGGGTAGATCTAGACGTGGTAGGGCAGAGCTCAGGGCTCTTTCAGGCCTAGAACAGGAGTTCACCTGCACAGTCTTCGGTGAGGGCAGGGGTCAGTCCTTTCGTAAACAGACCCAATGACCTACCTTTTCAGCTGCCAGAGCCTTCTCGTCTGGCAGCACCTTTGGGAGGAAGGTTGGCACTTTTCAAAGAAAATTGGAGTTTAATTACCCAAGACAGATGGGTATTGGATATCATACACCACGGTTACAGGTTTTATTTCCATACCTTGCCTCCTTTCAAAGGCATGCCAGACGTTCCTCCTCAGCAAAGAATAGAGGCTCACAAACAAATTTCTCTGTTACTTCAAATAGGGGCCATACAGCCGGTCCCTATGCCAGAAGTGGGCCTAGGATTTTATTCTCGCCTGTTCCTAGTACCAAAGAAAGGGAACACGTGGAGATCAATTTTGGATTTATCTATCCTCAACACTTATCTGGACATTCCCAAGTTCAAAATGGTGACATTACAACAGCTTTTACCTCTGCTGGGCAAAGATCATTGGATGGTAACTTTGGATCTCAAGGAGGCTTACCTTCATGTTCCTATCAGACTGAGTTGCAGGAAGTATCTGCGTTTTCGGGCTGGGACTTCTCATTATCAGTTCTCTGCATTGCCCTTTGGCTTATCTACTGCGCCCAGAGTATTCACGAAAGTTCTGGCTCCAGTGATAGCTTTCCTCAGGTTAAAAGGAATACAGATCTATCCTTATTTGGACGATTGCCTGATTCTGGCTCAAGGAAGGGACGAGCTTCTTCATCATTTGGAATATGTGATAGCAGTGCTAAGATGCCTGGGGTATTCTGTGAACGAAATAAAGTCCAGTCTAGTACCCTCTCAGGACATGTGCTTTCTGGGTGTAAGACTGAATACAGCATCCCAGATGGCCTTTAAACTATACAATAGAAGGAGGAAGCTACTACATGATAGAGCAAAATCCCAAAAGGGAAGGCATCTCTGATCAGTATTAGCAAAAACTACGGCACTCATAAAATCGCCTAAGGCCAGCTTGAGAGAAAATTGCACAGGACACTAAGGATAATCACAAGGCTTTCTTTAGTTATGTTAGGAACCTGGGTGGGAATTCCCAGATATGCTCAGAATTAGTCCAAAATGACAAAAAATACACCAAACCTACAGACATTGCCAACATCCTGGCTGACAGGTTCAGTGCAAACTTCTCCCCGTCCCACCAAAAGGGCTAATATCTATCCCAGCAGAGTGCTGCCCCCCTGACATCTCAGATGCTCAGGTAAGAGCTGCCCTCTCCAAAGCAAGAAACACAGCATCAATGGGACCAGACAGTGTCCTGGGCTGCATCCTACATGAACTCCAAGAAGAGCTAAACCTAAACCTAAAACTACTGTTCAATCTCAGCCTTACTACAGGATATGTACCCAAAGAGTGGCATACAGCAACAGTGGTCCCTCTCCACAAAGGTGGTGTCTCAACGGATCCTGGAAACTATTGCCCCATAAGTTTCACTAGCTTGGTCTGCAAAGCTATGGAAAGGATCATCATGGACCTTATAAATAAAGATATTGGGGACCTACAGACACTGGATCCTACCCAGTTCGGCTTTGTTAAGGGCAGATCCTGCCTCTTAAACCTGGTCGATTTCTTTGAAACTGGCACCAAGGCCATTGACAAGGGGAAGGTGGTCCACACAGCCTACCTGGACCTCACAAAAGCCTTCGATACAATACCCCACTCGGGCATTATAGATAAGCTCACCAGCTTAAATATAAACCCCTATGTCACTAGATGGGTTGCAAACTGGCTCAAGGACAGAACCCACATGGTTAGAATAGCTGTAGCCATGTCAAACTCCAAACCAGTTACAAGTGGCGTCCCACAAGGCTCAGTCCTTGGACCTCTCTTGTTCGGTATATATTTCTCGGAGGTACAGGCCAACATGGAAGGACTGTGGCTGACCAAGTTCGCAGATGACTGCAAACTGGGCGCCATAATAGACTCTCCAGCTGACACAAGCATCCTCCAAAAGGGCCTCATAGAAACAGACAACTGGTGCCAGAGCCATGGCCTCAAGCTAAACGCCAAAAAGTGTATAGTCATCCCCTTTGGCAAAAACAAAGTGCCCACAAATTACCACATAGGTGGTAATCCATTAAATACAGAAGAAGTAATTAGGGACCTGGGGACCCAAGTTGATAGCAATCTCTCATTTGACAACCACGTGGCCAAAGTGGTTAGAAAAACATTTTATATAGCCCACCTAATCATGCAGGGATTCACATCTAGAGCAGGGGAGGTCATCGTACCTCTTTACTCATCCCTCATCAGGCCCATAATTGAGTACAATGCCCCTTTTGGGATGTACCTTACCAGACACCTGCAGCAACTGGAAAGACCCCAAAAGTACCTCACCAAGAGGATCATGGGGCTCAAACAGATGCCGTATGCTGCCTGGTTAAAGAAACTCCAGCTCTACTCAGTGGCATACCGCCTGCTCAGAGGCGATCTGTGCCTGACGTATAAAGCCATGTCCAACCCAGAATTAATGGACATGCTGCACCTCAGAAAATCCAAATCCCATCGAGCTACGCGCTCGAGGGACTTGAACCTCAGCACTGAAATAAATAGGACATGCTGGAGGGACAGATTCATAACCCAGAGGCTCCCTTCACTCTGGAATAAAATCCCAGTCCAGGTTAGGCAGAGTCCCTCATTGACTCTCTTTAAGAGGAGTCTTGATGAGTGGATGGGAGATCATAGGTTTACCCCGGGTATCACTTCTGTGTCACTGTTAGACAGAGGCACAGTATACTAACCCCGAAAAAGGGCATAGCAAAATTAATTTAAAATGGGTGGCGAAAGCCATACACACTCTGGCTAGGCTTATAAATGCCCTAGGGCAGATAGCCTAGTATGAACCTATGAACCTATGAACAACACACATGCACACAACTAAATAAGCACACACACCTACCCTTATGATATGCAGGGGGCAAGCTTCCCTGCACTCCACACACCCCCAATTAAATATTCTAACTCCAAGGTTGCACTACATACACACAGACACAAAACACCACCACACAAACTACATTCCTGGCACACACACATCACAGTAACAACACACACTAACACACACTACAGCCCCTACCCAACAACCTTAAACATAAACACTTACCTGAATCCACAAACACAGCGCAACACCAGAACCGCTAATTTAAAATCTCTCGCATCTGAGATTTTGAATTTCACTCTTCTGGGGTTGCGATCTTCCGATCCTTCCACTTTATGAACTCGAGATACTGAATTTTGAGATTTCACTATTTTGAGCTTATAAAGTGTTCCCATCTCTCTCTCTCTCTCTCTCTATATATATATATATATATATATATATATATATATATATATATATACACATACATATATAACATATGCCCATAACATGTAGTGGAGTCATACCTCACCACCAGTAGTCACAACCTCTTAGTGCAAGGGGCTGTAATGTATGTAATGCAGGTATAAATATAGGATATTGCTACAGTAACAGGGGTTGTGTCAACAGACATGTTGTGTAGGAAGTCACTTCTGATACTGACATGTATACCATCAGTTACTGACAGACATCATTTGATCATCATAGTGAAGTCCCACACAAATCACAGTAATGATTCTGTGGAATACAGTAGAGATATGACCAAGAAATGTGGACAGTCTGACACAATCTGGTCAGTCCAGAGGTATACCCAGAACTCCTTAGTACAAGAGGTGTGGACCAAGCCTGACAAAGTGGATGTTTACAGCCATATAAATGGGGATATCACAAAAATACTGGAATAGATATGCTCACACAGTTGATGCATTCACACACTCCTGTCTGTCCTAACACATATTAACCAGTGGAGCAGAGGTCCTAAGCCCACATACTTCCCACTAGTTATTGACATACATCTTCACAGCATCTCACTGCTTTTTCAGAAATACACAATAGTTATGGTGGCCAGACAATAGTACATCTGACAAATATCTGGACATAACATCACACTAGATAAATACACTGAGCTGCTAGGCATGTCACAAAGCACTGTGCAAACTACAGGCATACTGCCACAACATGGACCCAAGCTTCCTATGGGGGAATACACATGTACTTGCAAATCATATGGGGGAATACATATGTACTTGCAAATATAGCAGGCACCACTGGCATGTAACAGCATGGAGTAACAGACACCAGTGTGAAAGTGCATACCCACAACCAATCTGAATACAGTCACAGTCACATTATGGTAAGCCTAATTAATAGTACAGTATATGGACTGTGTGAACAAGACCATCCTCATATGTGCCACTCACACTAACCCTACATATACTGGCCCGATACACAGTGTAGTCTGATGCCTGATTGTGGTATGGGACATGTCTCGGTCTGGCTCTACAAACATATACGCTGATATGGTGCCATAAACTGGAGCAGCATGCAATGTCAGATAGAACAGGACCAAGAACAGTGAAATCTACCACAGTCTGTATACAGGCCAAGTAACATATTCACAATACACACTCTGTCAGCAATCACCATAAGTACACAGACCTCACTACTGTACAGACCACAACAGAATGTCCAGGTTTTGTCCTCAAATATAAGGCCTACTATAGATAACATGTCTAGCAGTCTAATATCTTACTGGCTTGCTATCAGGTATGATGTCAGTAAATAATGATATACTGTACATATGCACCTCTTACTGCATGACATATGGACAAAAGGTGACAGACTTGGGGGACAGAGGCACAAACACAGGGCCAATATTGACATGTTGCTGTGATAAACTGAGAAAACCCCTGGTATAATAGGGTTTGTTGTGACATATCTCTTCTGAGGGATATTAAGTCAGTAACTCACATGGATGTCACCATGTACTGACTGCAATCATCAGAGTATGCTAATGCATTTCTAAAGATAGGAAATGTGTGAGTAACACACCGCATGTAAGTCTCCAAACTCTGGTCAGTCTGCAGATAGCCGTACATGTGAGAGTTTCCTCAACCACATAACGATGTCATGCCAGACTTTAAATCATGTAGAACAGCCATATCCACACAAACCCTGTTAAACCAACATTAGTTTAAATGTAGAACAGCATTCTGTCTCCATGTCTGGAACATCCCCCTCCTGTTTGTTGCACTGCCTCCACAGTGTATGTTGTAAGAAATATTTCCAACTACCCTTTGTGATGCTATTTGTCAGACACCCACATGAAGTCTTGCTCACATTGAAGGAAAAGGGCCAACATCCACATGAAATGCTTAGTTATAGGAGTGTGTTTCCATGCAATTGGCTATAGGAATGATACCACAGTTGTTCCACATGCAATTAGCAAGTGGGGTCTGTAGTTTGTGCACAGGCCATCAGCTGATCATGAGCATTACTTACAAAACTCAAGCTGCTGCCTATGCAAAATAGATGTACTTTTCCAAATCCACCAGAGAGGGAGAGAGAGAGAGAGAGAGAAAGTAAGAAAGGAAGGGAGTAAAAGAGTAAGAGCCAAGCGTGTTTGTGTATGATCTGTGGGTGGAGAGTGGTATCTGGGTATTATAATGGTTGCCTATACTGTTTACTAGTCTATACTGTCACATAGTAATTGCACATTGCTATACACATTTATGGCTGAGGAGTGTCTACAACACCCTCTACAGTGTTTGAAAACTGTTTGCCTTGTAATGTGGGCATTGGGACATATAGGTCCTCAATATAATGATGTAGCAAAACCTACACTGCAATGGATCCTGTCATTACACAATTACCCCAACAGGATACTGATGACACACACACTTACCAATACTGACTTTCAAACCACTACTTGATTATGTATTGCTATTACAGTGTTACTCAGTTATTGCACAGGCCACGGAGCTTACATGTTTGAGAGCTGTCCAAAGGTATCTTTGAATGTGAGTAACATCAGCAACAGTGCTAAAAGACAGATAAGGGAAGTGTAGTAAGTGTGAATGTTCACAAAAGCAGGTGTTAATAAAGACACACACACACACACACACACACACACACACACACACACACACACACACACACACACACACGCACACACTCTCTCAGGGAAACACACACATTATCACAGTTGGCAGGATCAGTATTAGAATGCCTACCTAACTAGTTTGCTACACTACAGTATTACACAGTTATCGCAAGTGTCACAGAGCTTATATGGCTGAAACATGGCCAAAGGATTACTTCAAGGGAATGACATCTGACACAAACAGGCTATAACACAACAATCCTTCCTAGAAGTAGAATCCTGGCTAATTAACACTAACCTCATACTGAACCCAAAAAAGACCAAACTCATGCTCTTTCTCCCCACCAAAACACCCAGTCCCTCAGCCACTTTTCAAACCTACTCCTCCAACAACAGAATCATAAACACCAGCTCACATACCAAATTACTAGGTGTCACAATTGATAGCAAATTAAAATTAGACCTACACCTCTCTCAAACCATTAAAAAAATACACATCAGACTAGGCTCTCTTTACCGAATTAATCCTTTCTTAACTAGCCATTCTAGACTAAGCATCACCAGGACTCATTTCTTATCTACTGTTCTCTATGCTTCTCCCATCTTTACAAACCTTAACAAAACTGACCTTACCAAACTTGAATTAGCCTACAATAAAATAGCCAAGTTTGCCACTAGCTCCCCATATAGGTCCCACCACTGCTCTGCCCTACAACAAATAAATTGGCTAGAATTGCCACAACTAACCTATACCCAACTTGTCTTTACTCACTAACTAATATACCAGCCAAACAGAACCTCAGCCCTACAACAATTACTCCAACCATATACCAACACTCGGCAACTCCAATCCTCACACAAAACACTTCTCCAAGTATCCAAAAGCAACAACAAAGCTGGGGACGCCCTCTACTCCCACCATATTTCTAAACTTTGGAACTCAATTCCTCAACACATCCTAAATGCTACCAACCTACACCAATTCAAAACTCTGCTCAAAGACCACCTCACTAACAACTGGCTCTGCTCCTGCACCAAGCCAGGCTAATATCACATAAGCCCACATCAAATTTCATCCCCTAAATGTTATAGTCTCCATGTATACCCCACTCCCACTTGCTACCACCTATCAGCTACCTATAATAAGAGTATAATTTGATAATTTCTTTTTTTTTTTGTAAGGGTATACATATGTACATGTATTAAAGGCTTCTCAAATGATCAGCTAAAGATGGACCCCTGCACTCAAAAAAAAAATGCACACACACACACACACACACAGATATATATATATATATATATATATATATATATATATATATATATATATGCCTTTACTATATTGTAATAACTTTCTCCTTTTCACTAAAGTGTCTATTGTATATTGTACTTTCTTTATTGTCTCTAGATATTTCTGTTAAATTCTTTGTAAAACCAACACTGTACCTGTCAATGTTGTTCTTGTTTTATTGTAGCTTTTCTCCCTGGGCCCCTGCTGAAAATGGGCTAACACCCAGATGGACTATCTCGGTCAACAAATGTAAAATAAAATAAATAAATAAATAAACAGGCATGCTAAAGTAGGGCAATGGGAGATGTAGTGACTGTGAATGGCTTCAAAATCATTAATCTCCACACACACACACGCACACACGCACACATATATACACACACACACATGCACACACGCACACACGCACACACACACACACACACACACACACACACACACACACACACACACACACACACACACACACACACACACACACTTGCCAGTACTGAGATGCATAGGTTCATTGCTTCACAGGTGTGTAGTAGGTGAATGGTCCTGTAGGCTGTACAAGGCTAGGTAAAGGGAATACCTTGGCATCAGACCACATGACAACATTCTCCAGTGTGGCTCAGGGGTGTAGTCCCTGGAGAGGTCCCAGGGGTGGGTATTGTATTCACCATCTGGGTTACTATTGTGGGTGGCCAGTGATGTCACTGCTTCCCATGTATGTGATCTATATTCCATAACATGGACAGTGTCTGGGTTGTGCACATATCCCACACGCATGTTCTTTGACGTGTGGAAGTGTACTTGAGCTCTATGGAGCATATTGTGTGGACAGATTGTTATCTTCTGATGTAGCATTCCTGACCTCATTTTGTAAGACCTGGTTATGGAACTGAGGTTGTACTTACACCTACATTGACAGCATGATACAGGTATTCAGTGGGGTTAGTGGCGTCTGTCCACACAGGGCATGTGTATAAGGCATGGTATTTCCTTTGTGGGTTACATTTGCAGACTCTGCAGTTGTTGCAGGCGTCCAGTGGGGAACATAGAAAAAGGGCCATTGTAAGCCTTTATTTGCCTACTCCGGGGATGGAACAGGGTGCAATGTCCTTTTACTTGCTGGAGAACACACACTAAGTCAGGAGATGTAACACATCACGGTACTTTCTGATGTCAGTGGCACTGTTGTGGTCAACAGGCATGTAGTCCACTGCAATCACACCGTGGTTACTATCTGTGAGGAAATATGCAGGGAACTACCACTACAGTGGTTTCTGCCTAGCCAAGTGTGTTTGTTTATGAGACATGAGTAGAGAGTGTTCTCTGAATAATAGAAAGGTTGCCTATATTGTTCACAATCCATAATGGCATATGTAGGGCTATGGATTGTCTACACCAGCCAATCTGGTGTTTGACATCTGTTGTCCTTGTAAGGTGGACATTATGACATATACTAGGTCCTCAACATAATAATTTAGCAAACCAACCCCACAATGGATCCTGTTATTACACAATCACAGCAACCTCCTCACGGGATACAGATGACAGACACACACACTTGCCAGTGTTGAGATTCAAACCCCTATCTAGCTATGTAGTGCTACTATAGTGGATCACATTTATCGCTCACGCCACGGAGCTTACAGGATGGATGTTGTCCCAAGCTACTTCTAATGTGAGGAACATCACCAGCCCTTGTAAATACTGGGATTGGGTGATGTAGTGGGTGAGAGATCCCAAAAATAATTTTACCCTAAACACACATTTACCTTTGCCAGGGATAAGGTTCAAACCTCTACCTAACAATCTTTATTGACCATTACGTTACACATTTACCACATGCACCATTGACCTGACATAGTTTAGGGTTGGCAACAGGTACTTCTAAGGTGGATAATATCTGCAGGACTGCTAAAGTCAGGCTCTGAGATGTGTACTGGGTGTAAATAGGGACAAAATCTTTGAGGTACACACACACAAACCTATACCTGTGTAGTTACTGCGACTACATTGTTCTACATTTATGGCATGCACCATGGAGCTTACATGTTGGAGAGCTCCCCACAGGTATTTTTGAAGGTAACTAACATCAGCAGCAGTGCTAAATGAGGAGTAAGGGGAGAGTAGTAAGTGTGAATGTCCATAATATCAGGTATTATCAAAAACACACACACACTCTCACACAAACAGTTTCACAGTTGCTATGTCTGGGATTAGAATGCCTACCTAACTAGTATGTTACACTATACCATTACGCAGTTATCGCAAGCGCCACAGAGACTATGGGGTTAGCCCTTGTCCAAAGGGAGATTTCAAGGTGACTGACATCAGCAGGCTTGCTAAAGTAGGGTAATGGGAGGTGTATTGACTGTGAATGGCCTCAAAACAATTCATCTCCTCACACACAGTGTTTTACAGTTGCCATGTCTGGTATTAGAACTCCTACCTAACTAATATGTTACACTATAGCATTACGCAGTTATCGCAAGTGTCATGGAGCTTAGGGGACTGTGATTTGGCCAAAGGGTTATTTCAAGGTGACAAACATCGGCAGGAGTGCTAACATGGGCAATGGGAAGTGCAGTATGTGTGAATGGGCCATAAACCATTCCTCTGGAAACACACACACAACAGTCAGTCACACACAACTTTACATTTGACAGGACTGGGTATATGAATACTGATTTGTACTACCACGTTATACAGTTATCACAAGCACTACAGATACTATAGGGCTGAGGGCTACCAAAAGCAATGTCTACAGTGATTGATATCAGCACATCATGTGATATTGGCCCATTGAATGTGTGGTGGGTGGGACAGGCCTCATGATGGAAATCTCTCTGTCACTGTCTGTCTCTCTCTTCCTTACATCTCTCTGTGTGTATGTTTGACATATTGTAGTGTGTTGACCTTGGATATATGTGAGTATTCCTATCCAATGTATGTACAAAGCATGAATGGTGTACAACATAGTGTGTGTGCACAGACATCTATGACTGACAGATATGTATAGTCCACTATTGTTGTCAGACATGGGCTTCATTTCTCTAAGTGTAGGAGCATGCCCAGTATGACCTTCTGTATTGAGTGTGTGAATCCATTCCAGGTAGGTTGTACTCCAGGATTTGGTGTTCTACGCCTACAGCTAACAACCTGTTTCTGCAGGATATCTGTAGATAGGTTGAAAATATGGAGTCACAATGGGCGAAAGATAGTAGGAAACTGTAACTATTGTGTCTGTGCTGCTTGTGTTACATGGTTGGTATTAGCAGAGATATTCAGACATATGTACTGTTTTACACTGTAATGTATTATGTCATCAACTACTGACAGATATACTTATTTGCTCACAGTTATTTCCTGGGAAATACAAGATGAATGAATCTGTGTCTAGTATTGTGGTCTGCAGCCTACATAGTCTTGCACACTCATGCCATTATGGAAGGGTAGCTAGACACACTTGCTGATGGGTCTGTGTAAATGGTCCAGCACCTTGGTACTGTGGTGGCGGAGGATCCCCTGCTTGTACATATATCGATATAACAGAATGGCCATATCCTGCTGTGGCCATACCTCTCAGCGGGTCTAGTTTACATGATCGACAGCTCAAATGTTCGACTTTCACATGGCCGAGACCATATGATCGAACATTTGAAACATCGACCATGTAAACTAAATACCATAACACAAAAAAAACCCCACTAACTCTGCTTAGCAGGGGGACATCCCCGCTACTTAAATATACCAACTCTGAGATTGCACTACATTGCGATAATGGGAACTCTTCCCATTCCGCACTGTATGGAGATCTCCATTCAGATCGGTCGAGCTTTTAAAAGTTCGATCATATGGTCTTGGCTATATGAAAGTCGAACTTTTAAAAGTTCGACCATCTGAAGGGGACCCCTCTCAGCTGTACAGATTCACCCAGGTTACCCAGAGGCAAGGCTCATATAGCTGGTCAGTTTCCCTTCACTTTGTCATTTATGAGCAGGTTTGTAGCCACCCATTACTGGGTTTGCAGGCAGAGGTAGTATGGGCACACATCAGACTTCACACACTCCATGACGTCTATGATTCTACACCCCCCACTCTGTTATTCTATCCTCTTACTAACATTATGCAAGCGATATCTGAGAAGTATCCCTATAGTTGTCCCTTTATCCCAGCAGTATTTAGGGGTTGGTCCACAGTTCATGCAGTAGGACATGGTGGGCATGCTACTGGGATTTGTCAACATGGCCTTGCATTTGTGTTCTGTGGACTGTGTTATGTTGTTCGTTGGGACCCCATGAGATAACATACATTGGCAGTATGGGTGAGGCACAGGCCTCTAACAGAGGACTGTATGGCATTTGGTAGTGATGCAGGCCATCTATAGCAGGCCAGTGCATTCTGTTACTCCTACATTCCCAGGCTGCAAGCTACTAGATTCCCCTGGGGTAACAGGGTAAGTGTGCGAGGTGTTAATGGCTATAGTTCTTGTCCATAGATGCTGGCAGGGTGCTGCTTACAGCTAGGGACACACCTGCATGGGACACCTCTTCAGCATGCTGCATTCTGTGAGTATTCCCATACATAAGTGGGGGTCTTACTGTACTCATTCTCAACAACAGGGATATGACCTGTGATAAACCTGTGGCTGATGGTGGGGTAAGCTGAGTGCATGTGTAATAAGGAAACTACTTGCAGCTGACTCACAGATATACTTGGGACATTCCCCTTATGCTGCCTTATGCAGGGACATAGGCAGTCTCTCATTACTTCATAACTGTGTCTTTTGTGGTCTGCCAGTGATTGGCCAGACTACATCAGTATTCCATACTACACAGACAACTAATGTGTTGCTAACCTGTATGTACAATTCCAAAGCTGTGTGCAGTTGACAGTTACAATTTATGCACTCTGTCTAGGGTACTTCCACCTGTGTACTGTGTGTATGTCTGGGCCCACATTCATGGCATGCCCATCTTTCAGATCGTGACAGATATTGACATCTGAACAGTGAGTATGGATGACTGCTGAATTGGGTATTGCTGGGATGCATTATGGTTGGCAGAACATTGCCCTGTCATCAACAGTACTGGCAATAGGCCACCAAGACACAACTCTCAATGCCTACATGCTGACCACTTCCACACAATATAGAACATACAACAACCTAACACATAGACCCCTGCATATTGTACACATGCAACAATCTATCTTGTAAATTGGGCCAGCTCAGGTAATCTGTGCTCCACTGTTATTAAACCCACATGTACATGTTACTGCATTTCTACATAGGATTGTGTATGTGGTGGGGGGGAGGAGCACACCTGACAACTGTAAACATTTGCTATGACTGTACTGGTATTTCAGGTACTCTCTTGGCTTCCATTTCATTTTGAATTCTGACCTATCATGCAGAATATAGACATATCAGTAGAGTACAGATCTTAGGTTTTATTGACCTACACTTCAGTTTCAGAGTTCTTACCCTTCAGAACTAACATACAACTGCCAGACCTGTTGTAGTCTGTCTGTGTAGGTCTGAAGGGGGGCTGTTCACCATTGCCATCAATTGGAGACCTTAGCACAGCCTTTCTTTATGGTAATCTACACCTGTCCTGCTGGCTGAGGCTGGTGTTGGGTATGTGAGCCTCAGTGACATGCATGTGTGTGTCCTATGGACACACATTTGGCCCACCACATGCTCTGCAGTGGGATTTGTCACCTTTAGTACTGCCTACTTTGTTGACACCAGTATTTGTTATGGATTTCATGCTGCCATATAGGTGTCCACTATCTGCTGCTATCCCATTCAGCCACCCGATTCCCTTGCATGCTCACATCCATATCATAGATACAACTAGCAGAACATACTACTCCATTCAGCAATTGATAGGAAGAGTGACTTACCTTGTGGCTGTGCCAGTACTAAGGATGGTGCTGGAGGGCTGACTATGTTGGATGCACATAGTACACTCCCTATACATGGTAAAGCACAGGTAGTGTCATGTTTGGCATCCCTTTTACTGTATGTGTGAGTCAGAGAGAGGTGTCATTCCCTGGGTCCCTACCATGTTAGTGTATGTGCTATGTGTTTCCTCTTTGCCAAAGTCTGGGCATACTGGGCATGCCTACTTCTGCCTAAATGGGCAGGCTCAGGTTGTTCCTCCTCCGAGTCCCTCTGTGCCTGTGCTGGCCTTGGCAATGGTGGGGGGGGCTGTGTGGCCCTGCCCCGTGCTGCTCCTGCTGCAGCTGTTTCTGCAGGATCATATTGTGTAGTATGGCACATACAATGAAAATATGTGAACACGTAGCTGGAGAGTACTGCAAGGTTCCACCATATATGTCCAGGCACTGGAAACGTGACTTGAGTATCCCCAACACACGCTCTATTATGATTCTGATTTGTGTGTGTGCCTCATTATGGAGTTCTTGTTCGGGTGTGTGTGCATTTCTGATGGGTGTCATCAGCCACTGCTCCAGTGCGTAACCAGCTTCCCCCACTAGGTGGCCATATGGGATGTCCCCACTGGCAAATTTCTGGTACAGCTGTGTCATATGCCTGATGTGGGAGTTGTGATAGCTTCCAGGGCTGCTAGCACAGACATTCAAGATAATGCCCTAAGCACTGGACATGACCTGGCAGTTGATGGTGGGGAAGCCCATGCGGTTTATGTAGACCCTACCTCGCTCACCAGATGGTGCTTTGATGTGTATGTGCGTGCAGTCTATAGCACCTACTATCTCAGGGTATTCAGCTATTTGGTGGAAGAGACACATATTGCTGGTCAAAAACTCATGGGTGTTGAGGAAATATATGTGCTCACAGGCATGTGCTGATATGGCATCCAGGAACTTGTGGAGTACCCTGGATGCCTGTGAGATCCTTATGATATCCCCAGTTGGCCTTTGGAAGGTACCTGTGGCTATTATTCTTAACCCTGCACATACCTTGGTATCCACTGGGATGGGTTCCCCTCTGGTGGTTCTGTGTATGAGGCATGGCCGGCACAGCTCAACAATTTGCTGTAAAATGTCCCTGTCCACCCTATAGTGCTCCACTATCTCCAGCTCATGTAGCCCCTGGTAGGTTGCCCTTGGTCTGTACACTCATCTCCTCTTCCTCACTGTGGGTTGGTTGTCAGCATTCACATCCTCACCACCCTCAGTCTCTTCCACATATTGATGTATGAGAGCAACAGCAACCCCTAACATTTTGTTAGTTTTTTTCAGGTAAAATTTCCCCATCTGTGTACACCGGTGGTGTAGAGTTTGTGGGAAAAAACAGAGTGAAAGGTGTTTGCATAGTTTATAGTAGTGTACTGGGCTGGGCTGGGCTGCTGCCTGTGGAAGTGGCTGATTCTGATACATTTCACCTGCCAGCTATGCTAGTTCTCCTTGATTGCCTTCCTACTGCTGTTTTCCCTTCCCATTGCCTTCCCGTTTAAGCCCCAAGGTGTGCCGCACATACCCAGTGCTCAGATGTGCACAGAGCTGCTATTTCCTG
Source organism: Protopterus annectens (assembly GCF_019279795.1). Lineage (NCBI taxonomy): Eukaryota > Metazoa > Chordata > Ceratodontiformes > Protopteridae > Protopterus > Protopterus annectens. Next base: position 749,602,958 of record NC_056726.1, on the reverse strand, counting down.
TTTTTGTTTGTTTGTTTAAAACCCAGTGCAAGGTGCACACACCCATTTAGGCAATGTAAACACTGCTAGGCAGCCTCAGACACTCAACCCTTCTTTAGCTGTGCTTAGCCAAGGGCAAACATGGGCCACAGAACTCCAATAAACTTACAGCATGCATGACACTCCCCCTTATGGGGTCATCTACCTCTTATACCATGGTGTTGCTGCACCTACATGGTTGGGTGCAAACTGAAAAAAATCTGTGATTTAGTATCAGTCCCCTCATTTGCATGAAACAGAATGCTAATTCATAGTTACCACACTCACACTGAGCCTTCTCCCTTAGCAACCACTATTCCCTGGTATTTTTGTCTTATGTATGCCATTGACTATCATGGCAAAATGCTGATTTGGGTTTAAAAGCTTATTTCCAACTTTTTTTCTTATTTTCAGGGCTGATCCCCTTTGTGCACCACTGCCCTATGCTTAAATGGCCGAAATTGGCCAAAAAAAAAGTTATTGTTTATAATTTTGCAACTATTTCCCATGCCAATGGCCATGCTACATTGAATACATGCTTTCTTTGGAGGTATCATGTCTCCGTTTTGTAATTTGCAGAAATGGTAACCGAATACATTTCTGCAGGTTACACTATTCCTGCACAGACAACTGCCTGCTTCCTGGCTCGCTAATTCACCTCATTTGCATGGTTTTCACCAGCAAATGGGGTAGTTATCATAGAGCAGTGGTGTCCATGCAGGAATAGTGTAGGAGTGCTTGTGCACATCCCGGGAGCTTGTTCCTGGATCGTTCGTCGGCCATATTGCATGCAGCAGCTCTTGCACTATTCCTGCACACCGTGCAGAGCTTGCTGAATCCTGGGGTTTAACTTTGCCTTGTGAGTCACAAAACTTAAAGTAGCTAATTTGGTAGAAGACTGTAACAGAGAAGAGAAATTTTTCAAGAAAGTGAGCACTGACAGTGAGGTGGTTCATATGCTTTCCAATTTCAAGCATCTTGGGAAACACCTTCTGCTGAAAAAAAAAAAAAAAAAAAATGTTGCAGAGTGACTCCTTAAAGAACTATGTGATCGTTCTGAACATATCTTTGTAACAGCAAAATTCAAAGTAAGCACAGCATAAGTATCCTACATGACTTAAAAAATAGTTTGCATCATGAGCCGGAGTATAAGCAAGCAATGTTGTTCTCTGACTGCTAACCACATTGTAGTTCTCCTAGAATATGAAAAGTTAGTTGCTGAAGTAAAAAGTGATGTAAACTCTCCACAAAAACACAGATGACTCCAGGAATCATTACCCCACAATGAAATACACAAACTTTCTTCAAGCAGGTTTGCTGTATGCAACATGGGTTTCCAGTTAAGATTTTGGATCAACCGCACTGCAGTAGGATGCACCAGTCTAGAGCATTACACCAGTCTTTCTGGCAAAGACCATATGCAAATGCAACAGTCGAGGGCTGTTACTAATTAGTCATGAGGACATTCCTGGAACTTTACACTAGAGTCAGAATAGCATGCTATGGCAATTCATAAAATAGCTGTACCATACTATTTGTGAAGTGCAGAGGAAAAAGTGTACAGTGCCTTTGGTTGGCATATACATATTCAATCTTATAGTAGGACTGGGGCTCATAGCCCTGCAGGAGGTAAGCACTGCAAGGTGTGTGTGTGTTTGTGTGTGTGTGTGTGTGTGTGTGTGTGTATGTGTGTGTTTGTGCATGCGTGTGTGTGTTTGCGAGAGTGTGTGTGTGTGTGGAGGGAGGGTGTTTGAGAGTGTCTGTATGTGTGTGTGTGTGTGTGTGTGTGTGTGCGCGTGCGTGCATGCAGACATGCGTTTGTTCTGACTGATTGACTGTATTCTGACTCCGTAACTCTGGAGTTAGCTCTTACTGTGCTAGCATCTGAGTCAGAACCATGATAAGAAGCTGTTAATGATATGCTGTTCTAGTTGCCTTTTTCATGTCTTTGAAATGCATTGTATCACTGTCATGCGATTGGGCACTGAAGATTTTCCCACATACTGAAATCCCAGCAGCCATCTTTCAATGGAATATAAAGCTATATTAAATTACAGTGAGTCATTCACACAGCAGGAAAATGCTGTACTCTGAAGACAAGTAAGCAAACAGAAAGGAGCCTGCAGCCTACAACACTGACCACCAAATATGAACTATAGGAATAGAGGTATATTTTGTGCTTACATATTCTGATAATTGAAACTGGAAAGTAATTAAAAAAGTAATATTTTTTTAACTGAAAGAATTAATTAATTCATAGAATAGCTGTACCATACTATTTGTGGAGTGCAGACAAAAAAATCAACTCCATGGAAATCAGCCCCTGTTGACCTCAAGTGCTCTACTCAGAGAAAAGTACCCTTGTCACTTATTGAATTATGCAGGCCTGAATTATGCTAACCATCTGTAATTCTTGTTTCACAAAAATGTCAATACAAGAAAAGATACATAATATATAGACCCAGAGATGAAACTGAACAGGAGCACACATGGATGAGTTCCAGTACTAATTTAACTGTTCCTATACTCTTTCTACTGTTGTTTGAAACAAGCAGAATCAGCAACTTAATGGTAGCTGAAATTGCAATCCTTAATTAGCTGATTCCCTTACAAAATATGAACTGTTTGTGTGTTCCTATAAATACCTTAGTCTTTCTAAGAAATACATAAGTATCCAGTCTGTAATTGCTCAGAGCATGATTTTGATATTTGTTCACGCTAAAGTTCATGGACTTCCTGGTTACATAAGTCCATATTAAATGAGTCATTGGACTTCATTCCCTCAGTTCCATGCTGATATAAATTTAAGTTTTCTGCTCAGCACAGATGTCTTCATGCGCTACTTCTCTTTGGAAAGTAGCTGAACTTGAACTGTAAAAATAGTACAAGCCCATTTACTGAAATATTTATTAAGGCTACAATTTGCAGGCAGAATGTTATCCATAATCTAACTAACTAACTAACTAACTAACTAATTTTGGTATCTTATGCATTGTGTTATATCAACTGTGATTTATTCCAATACAGAAAATATACACACACTCACTCACTCACACACACACATATGCATATATGCTTTGGTATGCCATTCTATCATGCATTCATACATCATTCCTAGAATATTATCTTATGCATATGGATAACATTGGACTGAATTACAAGTATTTCCATTTCATCATGTCTCTCACACTCACACACACACACACACACACACACACACACACACACACACACACACACACACACACACACACACACACACACATATTCCATTTCCAAATATATATTTTCCTATATGCTAATATATGTTTTTCTATCATTCCATCATAACTCCATTCCTAGAATCTTACATTATGATAATAATTACAAAATTATCAGTTATATATGAAATTGGGCTGAATTTCATATGTTCCCATTTCACCATGACTCCCTGATTAATTTGAAGTGTCTTATATATGCACAAACAATTAATTGCTTGTCTCTCTGTTGTTTTTTTCTTTATGTTGTGCAGTCTTGTATTTTATTTTGTGTGTTGCTCGGTTTCTTCATGGTGGTGGGGATGTATGCCCTACTGACTGGATTATAGAGCTAGACTTTTCACTTTTCCACTAATAAGGTGCTCTTGCATTATGTAGTCCTCCCATTATCATAGTTGACATGCTGCTGGGTTGTGTTAGTCAGTCTCTTGTGTCCTCTTAGAAATACATTTATCTGTTAAATGAAGTCTTGGATTCACGTGACTATTTTTGATTCTACAGCTTTTCTGGAAAGGTTATTTGGTATATCTGCAACTCTTCTCACTTTGGAAGGCTGCTGTCATACTCTTCATTGTCTGTTTTATGTGGCATCTTTAAAAACAAAATAAAAATAAACTAAATAAACTCCAATTCAAAAGGAAAAACCAAACAAAGTCACAAAATGGGCGAAGGTTACCGCTTTTGTTTACTCCAAATCAGCAAACATCCTCAGACAACATAATCAGTGCACCAACAAATTTAAATAGACAAATTATATGACATCACCAACACACTAATACAAAAAATGGCCTCATTTAAAGAGCCTTATTCAATTATAAATATATATATATCATATAAATGTATAAACATCTCTATAAAAAACACATATAAATGTATATAAATATCTATAAATAAAAACTTAAACAATAATACAATCTATCTATTAAGGGCTTTGATTCTGAGAATACTTTTAATAGAAATACTATCATTAAGACCCGAGGGGACTTGGACATTCAGTCTCAATTGCCAAACCAAGTCTTTTTCATTCAATCTCAAGGATGATGGTCCCCCCCTACAATTGTCATCCATTTTATCAATGACAAGAAAGGAAAATTCATGTGTAGGCTTCTCATTTACGTGCCTAGCTAAGGCATTATTTAAATTAAGCTTACTAATGTGGTATAAATTTTCATAAATCCTGTTTTAAGGGGTCTTTCTGTTCTTCCAACATAAAAGGCAGAACAAACAGAACAGGAACTTAAATAAACAACACCTCTTGAATTACAATTAAATCTGCCCCTAATATAATATTTTCAATTATGTATAACAAAAAAATTAGTAGTGTTAATATATTTGCACCAACAACATGCTCCACATTTGAACATGCCACAGTGCGATAAATAGTAATAAGGCATCCCATTTTCAAGAATAGCTTTCAAGTTTTTCCCTTTTCTAAATACAATTTTCAGAAAATCCCCCACACTATTCCTAAGCATACTATCCTCCAATAGGAATCACCAATTCTTAATAAGAATAGATTTTAACAAAGGCGCATCCAAAGAAAAGGTAGTAATAAAACTTGTATTTTTGAAACTTTTGTTAATGGAAAGATTTAAATTGTTAACTACCAGATATGTTGATACTATCCACAGTTGGTTCACTCAGATCAATTCCTAATGAGCTAGTCAAGGAGGTATTTACATCTATTCCAGTTCCCACCCCATCCAACAATTTGTTTTTACACAATAAAGGTTTAAAAGTCCCCCTCAATCTCTTATGATGGACTTCATGAACTAAATCATTCAAGAGTTTACTAGGATAACCTCGCTTGATAAACATTTCTTTCAAAAGGTTGCACTCAGCTAGAAAATCAACCTCCAAGGACACCAACCTTGCTGCCCGAACCAATTGGCCCTTGACGACTGCCCTCTTCTGATGATACGGGTGAGAACTTGAAATGTGAAGGAAGGCATTCGAGTAGGTTGATTTCCTAAATATCCTAGAAATAAAACTTCTATTTACTTTGTCCTTAATGAGCTCAACATCCAAGTAGGAAATCGTATTGTCCCGAAAATCCCAGGTAAATTCCAAAAAAAATGTAAATTGTGTTATATGCTCAATAAAGGAAGTGGCCGAAGCCTGATCACCCTTCCAAATGATGAAAATATCATCCAAATAACGGGTGTACCATGCTACCCTCTGCCAGAAAATGCCATCCTTAAAAAGGAATTTCTTCTCGCAGTGGGCCATCACAGTGTTAGTAAAGGTGGCCCCACAGGGAGAACCCATGGCAACACCCCTGTTTTCTGTAAATAAAATTCTTTATCAAAAATAAAATAGTTATTACTGAGAACCAAATCTAAAAGATAAATAATGTGATCAATAACGGGACCCTTCAATGTGTTTATCAAGCAAAAAATTCCCTAATCCATTCACAGCCGGTGTCCTGAGGTATAACTGTATACAAATCATGGACATCAATCGTGAGAAAATAGAACTCTTCAGAAAAGGGCAGATTATTTATAGCCTTGAGGAATGCCCAAGAGTCCTTACAAATCTGGGACTCATCCAAAAGGACATCTTTCAATATGATGTCTATAAATTTGGCACAACCATACGTAAGAGATTGCCTGCCATACACAATAGGACGAAATGGAGGATTAAGTAAGTCCTTGTGTATTTTCGGTAATCCAAACATAATAGGTGTAAGGGGGTCAGCATTGTTGAGATAATTGTACAAATCAACATCAATTATCCCATCAATAAACAAATCATTAATAAACCTCCTAACCCGTTGGTAAGCACCATTCATTTCATTCCTGGAAACTTTAACATATGCTTCCCCAGTTAAGAGAATTTTCATTCTCTTAATATAATCATCCTTGTTCATGAAAATCAGCCCTCCCCCTTATCAGGTTTGAAAACACCTACATCAGCAAATTTTAAATCAATGAGGGCATCCTTCTCTAGGGGGGGACAAATTATACAAATGAGAACCATGAAATACCTTATTGTTCAAAAGAGACCTAATATCATTTTCACAGATTTTTTCAAAAAGAAGCAGGATTAAAAACACTAGCAACCCTGAACTCATTAGTTAAGCTCGTATTACAACCTAGGAGAACATTAAGGTTCAATTTTCTAGTGTAACATTTAAGGTCAATTAAAGTTTTGGCTAAATCACTTCCAACAGTAGGCACATTATATGGCATCTTTATCATCCCTGTTTCATTGGGGAGAGAGTGAACCAACATCAGTATCTGATAAATCTCTACATTTACCCTTTGTTGTATTGATCAGTATATGCATAAGTTCTATGGCAGCTATCCACATGACAACTTGTTTAAATACCTAAATAATTATACTTCTTTTAGCTTTACAAGTTGCCTTCCAGATTGCTATTGTTGGCAAAAGTTTTAGTATAGTATATGATCTTTTGCATGATTTTGACACTCATGTCTTTAATTTTAGTGTGCAGCTTAAACAAACCTTTGAAGTGAATCTATATCAGGACAGCTTTGGCCAAGAGAACAGCCTGGACATTAATATCTGAACTCTTCCTTATACTGATTTATGCACTTACATAATTCTCCAGTTTTCAGCTATGGTTTGAGCCCACACTGGAAGTTTTAAGAGGTCTTTAATCACCTACCTGTGCCAAAAGTCTATTATATAAACTCTTCAGCTTCTTTGATTTTGGGGATTACACCATAATAATATATGTTATGTATATATTGATCTAACATTTTACTGAATTTTTGCTTTAAGAAAACTTTGTACCCCAAATAGGCTTAAATATACCAACAAATTATTTAGTGGTTGATTGACTGATAGGCCTATCTAGACTACTTTGTGGCCACTACATGGAGACATTTTCATTGCAGCCTAACTTATATTTTGTTTGCTCCCCCCATGATGGGTTTAATGCTGTGAGTGGTAATTTACATTAACCATCTCATTGCAACATTTCAAGCACAAACTGTGTACCATGTTGGTAACTTTCCTCAGTCTGTTTTTAATCCTGTTTATGTCCTTGCAAAGATGGAGCTGTTAGGATAAGTGAGGGGGTTTTAACAGTTGTTGATATGAATTGTCCTTATTTCATCCAGTGATATCTCCCTATGCATCCTAGGAGTGGCATCCTTTACCCATTGCCTTTTTTTAAATTATATTCACCTGTTAGTTATCTGAAATTTACTAAGTTTACTAGATGGCAGCTGTTCATTTTTATGTAACTACAGTGGATATAAAAAGTGTACACACACCTGTTAAAATGCCAGGTTTTTAGGATATATAAAATGAGACCACAATAAATCATTTAAAATCTTTTCCCACCTTTAATGTGACCTATAACCTGTACAATTCAATTGAAAAACAAACAAATCTATTAGGGGTAAAATATAACAAAATACATACAATAAGCTGGTTGCATAAGTGTGCACACCCTTAAACTAATACTTTGTTGAAGCACCTTTTGATTTAATTGCAGCATTTAGTCTTCTTGGGTAGGAGTCTATCAACATAGCACATCTTGACTTGACAATATTTGCCCACTCTTCCTTGCAAAAGTCCTCCAAATCTGTCAGATTGTGAGGGCATCTCTTGTGCACCCATAATCTTCAGGTCGCCCCACAGATTTTCTATTGGATTTAGGTCTGGGCACTGGCTGGGCCATTCCAAAACTTTAATTGTCTTCTGGTGAAGCCATTCTTTTGTTGATTTGGATGTATGCTTTGGGTCATTGTCATGTTGAAAGGTGAAATTCCTCTTCATCTTCAGATTTCTAGCAGATGCCTGAAGGTTTTGGGCCAAAAGTGACTGGTATTTGGAACTGTTCATAATTCCCTCCACCTTGGGTCTATATTAGATCATCAAATGCTTAGGTAAGCGAACAATGATTAATTGACGCCATGTAAGCGAAAGTTTACAAAACTGAACTGCAGTGGCGGCTGGTGACTTCAAATCAAAGGGGGGCTGCAGGAGACAGCTGAATGGGTGGGGTCAATGGGAAGGGGTGTGGCCAACTCGAAAGGGGAAAAGCTATGCTCAAACCCACAAAAACTAACTAAATACACTGCCCTGGGTGCCAAACCGTCATTATAAGAGTCCAATCAAGACAAAATGAAGTGTAGAAGAATAAAAATATTTCAATGCATTGGCTGCATGACAGCTTACTTAATATCTAGATGGAAACAAAAAGGTTGTGAGGCATGAAAAAATAAATTACTTTTTAAATACAGTAATGGAATGCCAGTCAAAATCAAGTATAAGAAAAACAAGCACTTCAACTCAATTAAGAAATAACTCAACTCAAACCACTTCTTGCACTGCAGTTCTAATTATAATTTATATTCAGCTTTATTAAAGTACCAAGTAACATGCTGAAAGTAGGAATCTCTGATGCTCCCACTTGTAAAAATGTTTCTTATCCAAAAAAAGATCTGCTGCCTGACAACTATCTACTTGTTTCATGGGGAAAACATGATCAAAGTAAAAAATGAAAAGCAAACAAGAAATAAGCTCAAGATACATTGCTTAAAAGGATTACTGTACAGGTTATGGACCACACGACTGGCATTCTGTTTAGTTTACGGGTAAAGCCTGCAGAGATGACTGGAAGTCTCCAAGTGTAATGAGCTTCTTAAAATAATGTAATCCTGTCCTTTATTACAAATACTGTCATATGCATTTCAATACCCAAGGCTTATACATTATCTAGTTAAGTATTCTCTACATGGCAACAACAGAAAGGCTTTCAATGTTGGCAATTCTTTAACAGTAAGCTTATTAGCTTACTTGCATCTTACTATCTCAGCCAAGCTTACCTGATGGTCATTAAAGTATTGCTACTTAAACACAGAGCAACAGGCACTTTGAGTAATAAGCATAAATCAACAGTACAAAAAAATATGACAGAAACCAGACCATTCTGCAAAAATCAAGGACAGATGAAAAGCCACTCTAATACTTGTGAATACCATGGATGGGGGGGGGGGATACTCTGCACATTTACACTCCATAACTACTCCTTGCCTTGCTTCGACACATCCAGAGTCACTACATGGGGGAGTGGGGTGCAACAAGTATGTCACAATTTGAAATGTCTCTGGCTGACTGTGATGGCCCTGACACATTTGTCATACCTCTCAACCTCAGAGCAATAAATCTGGAGAAAGCCATACAAAGAAGGGGGACAAAGGCCCAAAAATAAGAACAATTTTTAAATATTGCTCTTATAAACTTAAAAAGATAATAGAAGAGGCCTTGCATTAGTATGAATTTTCTGAAGGGTATGAAATCTGAAACTCAAATGTCTGTCATTATTTTCTAACTTCAGTCTTTAATTATTTATCACTAATTTGCCAAAACAAAACACAATTTTATGAAAAATGGACCAAAAATGTGATGTAAAAATATAAAATAGCCACACAATACAGCTGGGAACCTGTCAAAGAAGGGACACTTTAATATTAGTACTGCTAACTTGAGCAGCTGACAAAATAAAAGAATCTACATGAATTTCTGAAATAAAAGTAATCTATAACTCTGATTATTACAGTTATTTCTTAATTGTAAACCCTCCATGTTTTCTTCCAAAATTGCTATTTTGCGGAGGGATTATTAGGGGGAAGAGCAACATTTTGAGTCAAAATCAGGGACAGTTGAGAGGTTTGGCTATGCCTAATTCTATAAAGCAATTTATTTGCATGTACCTCTCAACCTGTTAATGCAATAAATCTGGACAAGGCCAAATATATTGGGGGAACATATAAACAGTACTAAAAATGCTCTTGTATAAACTGAAACAGTTGGTAGAACAACAGGTCTTACTTTAGCATGCATTTTTCTGAAGGTTATGAAGTCTGAAACTCAGTGTGTCATTATTTAGTGACTTAATTCCTAAATGATTTGCCAGAAAACCACAAATTTTATGAGGAACAAACCAAAAATAAGAAGCAAAAATCTATTCATTCTTTGAAAATCTGGACAGTTGGAAGGTATAGTTCAGCTGAGGCTGTCTTTAAGTTTGCCGCCCTTCCCCTTCACAAAATCATGGTTGAATAGAGCCTCTCCCTGCAGCAATTCCAATGATCCATTACTTGGCTATTTCACTCCATTTACCATAAACACTAATGTGGATATTGATTTACTTCTATGATGATTTGGACTTCATTTGAAAGTTTTATTTTGCATTTTACAGCACAAACACTAAGACATCTGCTAAACAAACTTAGCATTAAAACTTCTCTGCCCTTGAAACTCACATTCATTGAAACAGCATTGAAACCCACATTCAAAGAAAATACATTTTAGCAGTGGCAGATAAAGATTAATTCTGGGCTGTTTTCAAATCATAGGCCCCTTGCATATGAGACATACATGTGCTCTTTGATAGCCCTTCCTATTGTTTTGAACATTTTTCCAGTAAACAATGAAACAAAATGCATTTACCAATAATGACAAAACTGCCCAATTCAGAACATCTTTCCAGTAAACAATGAAACAAAATGCATGCACCCATAATGACAAAACTGCCCAGTTCAGAACATTTCCATCATAAAAGTCTACTCAAACTTCTACAGTCCACCATTATCAGTAAATATGCACAATTCTACAGTCCACCATTATCAGTAAATATGCACAATTCTACAGTCCACCATTATCAGTAAATATGCACAATCTCTGAAGAAGTAAAAAAGTCATCTAAATAATTCCACATTAAATAAATCTGTAACTAATGAAGAGGTTGCTGCTAGCAAATACCTTTATATTTCATGGTTTCATCGAAAAATAAAGTGTCTGATGCCCCTGAGGAATAAATTGCCTATATTACATTATAAATGATAAGCTAGTAATATTGCAATAGGAAATGGATGGCAAACTGATAACAGGCTCATAGTTAGTATCTTAACTTTTTCAGTACGGCAGCATTCATGCTTTGTGGGAGTAGAACCAACAACCTTCTGCATCAAAAGCAAGTACACAACCTGCTGTGCTATTAACAATACAAGCTGCCTGAGCATAAGCAGCACTAAACTTCTCTTCCCCTGCAGCTCTCAGCTCCTTGAAAAATCTACTCAATACCCAACTGCATCTCAACTTTGCAGCACAAGAAATCTGGAAAAAGCCAAATTTATTGGGGGGGGGTCAAAAGGCCAAAAAACAGAGACACATTAAACATTGCTTGTATAATCTTGGAAAGTTGCTAGAATAAAATGCTGTTACCAACATACATTTTACTGCCAATGTCCCTGTGCAAAAGAGTCAGAGCAATGTACCACTATGCCACATCAGCTGCTTTGTGAAAGAAAAATGCTGTGTTACCACCATACATTTTACTGCCAATGTCCCTGTGCAAAACAGTCAGAGCAACATGCCACTATGCCAAATCACCTGCTTCATGAAAGAAAAATGCTGTGTTACTACCATACATAAATAAGGACAAATTTCAAATATTCATCTTATAAACTTAGAAAATTGCTAGAATAAAAAGTTGTGTTACTATGTATTTTCTGAAGAATATGAAATCTGAAATTCAAATGCATGTCAATTTTACTTCTGATGGAACAAAAACAATTTTCAGCAGAGGCCCATGGAGAAATACTGCAGACACGTGTATTTGTAAAATGGCAGGACACCAGAGCAAATCCACACAAACACAGGGATAAGATGCAGACTCCACACAGAAGGCATCCCAGCCAAGAATCAAACCAGAAAACCTATAGCTGTGAGGCAACAATGCTACAACTGCACCATCAAATGCATAAGGAATTAAACATTCAGAAACCTGAAGTCTGAAATTCAACTGCCTGTCAATTTTATTTAACATTTGTTAATCAGGACAGTCTGACTTGGAACAAAAAAACAATTTTCAGAAGAAGCCCATGAAGAAATAATGCAGACATGATATGGGAGGACACAAAAGCAAACCCACACAACCACAAGGAGAAGATGCAGACCCCACACAGAAGGCACCCCAGCCAAGAATCAAACCTGAAAATCTGTAGCTGTGAAGCAACAATGCTACCACTGCACCATCAAATATCAAGCATTGCAACATTTAGAAACTACAGATATTATGAGGAACAGATCAGACCAAATATAAGGCAAAATCTGCAATTTTCTTTACAAATGGTGGTGGGTAGGGAATTCAGGTCCTTAACACCTGCATACAAGGTACAGGGTTCAAGCCTGAGTATCTTTACCCACCACCATTTGTTCTCTCTAGCCACCAGTATATAGTAACTGGGGCATCACACACACACACACACACACACACACACACACACACACACACACACACACACACACACACACACACACACACACACACACACACACACACCCTTTGTTCAGCAGTAGTATAAAAGCCCAAACTCCAGCCAGCGATATAAAGCCTTCACCTACCAGCCCAAACGAACACCTACCCAGTTTCACGAAGTAATTCAAATCCAGTGAACGAAGCAAGCCCACAATCCGAACACCTACCTGAAGCCTTTGTCCAGCAGTAATCCACGAAGCCTGTGCACTGAAAGTCCCGTGAGAGCAGCTCAGTCCCCCTCATTGGTTCTGACTGCGGCTGAAGCAGTCCAGAGCTCCTCTGTTCTGTGCGGTTGTCACTGCACAGATTCCTGGTATCTCACAGCAATGATTGCTGGGTACCTCTTTGCCCATATCTGGACTGCTGATAAAGGCAGTCTGAGTTGTCTGCTCATGTGCAGAGGATCGGGACTTGTGATTTTTTTTTTCTTCTGTTTTTGTTTTTTGTTTTACAGATTTTATTTGTTTTTTTTCTAGGTGGGAGGGCTGCAGTCCGGCAGTCCGATAGGATGAGCCGCCCCTGCCAAACTGTCAGAACAGCAATTTTTTTCCAAGGGAAAAAAATCGCTTGTTCCAACAAAATAAAAAAAAAAAAAAAAAGAAAGTACATTAAAACATGAGATTAAGTGGGGGGCTTATCCCCCACACCCCCCACTTAAATATACCAACTCCGAGACCGCACTACAGTGCTGAAAACAGCAAAGTACCGAAGCGGCCAAGCTAATTCTTTCCCAGGGAAAGAATTTGCTTACATGTCTCTTTAATATTTCGCAGTTTTGGTTTTGTCAGTTCGACCAAGACGCATTCGAAAACATGCATCTTCGGTCTGCTGATAGGAACCCCTCCACCTTGACTAAAGCCTCAGTTCCAGCTTATGAAAAGCAACACCAAAGCATGACACTGCCACCACCATACTTCACCATGTGGATGTTGTTCTTTTGGTGATGCTAAGTGTTGTTTTTGTGCCAAATGTTCCTTTTGGAATTGTGACCAAAAAATTCAACTTTGGTTTTATCAGACCATAACACATTTTGCCACATATTTTTGGGAGGCGTGATGTATTGTTTTGCAAATTTTAGCCAGGCCTGGATGTTTTTCTGAGTGAGAAAAGGCTGCCATCTTCCAACCCTACCCCATAGTCCAGACCTATGGAGAATATGGGAGATTGTTGTCACATGCAGTACACAACCAGTACTTGCCAGAAATTCCTGCAACTCCTTCAGTGTTGCTGTAGGTCTCCTGGCAGCCTCCCTGACCAGTTTTTGCCTTATCTTTTCATCAAGTTTGGAGGAACGTCCAGTTCTTTGCAACATCACTGTTGTCCCATTTTTTCTCCACTTTTTGATGACTGTCTTCACTGTATTCCATTGTATATCCAATGCTGTGGACATGTTTTTGTACCCTTCTCCTGATTGATACCTTTCAACAATGAGATTGCTTTGATGCTTTGTAAGCTCTCTGCAAACCATGGCTTTTGCTGTAGCAAGCAACTGAGTAAATGTCAGGAAAATCCTACTAGGACAGCTGAACATTATTTGGGGTTAATCAGAGTCTCTTTAATTGATGGCAGGTGTGTACCTAAGAAGACTGAATGCTGTAATTAAATCAAAAGGTGCTTCAACCAAGTATTAGTTTAAGGGTGTGCACAGGGCGTGTTGGAAAATTAACTTGTAAACAAGTGTTAATTGAGTAAAGTAGAAATAATGGTGAAATTCTAGCCAGGACAGGTTTGAGATAGCATTGCAATGGTGCCAGCAGTTGGGCAAGTTAGTGGCAAATTTTGTTATTTTGTAGTAGCAAGATTGTAGCTTACTTTTGAGGCATGTATGAAGATTGGTGAAAGTTGGGCTTCCATATAAGAGGGACAGAATAAGCAAAGTGTCAGCTAGTTTTATCTTAGTTTGTTTATCTAGATAGAATTTATCTCTGCATAATTTGGCCAGTTTGAAATGAGTTTTCTTTACTGTGTTCAGTATGTGTTGCTCAAAGGAGGGTTTATCATCGATAATAATTTCTTTGAAATAAATCTAAGCTGACATTTATCCAACAATTCCTGTAACTTTAGCAAGTGCCATTTACTCCTCTCCATATCACAGTGATTATCTAGTCTGTTGCATATGGTTACTTCATCTGTCAAATTTTTACCTTTCCCTCCAGTCTGTTTGTGATGCCACTTAAATAGAAGTTAGAAAATTGAAACCGGTATTGATCTTAGTAACTTTTCTTTTGTAAGTGAAGACACCATTAGAGTCAGTTTGATCTGCTGCTCAGACAGTTTTACTACCCATACCACTACAATGCCAGCCATATGAATGTTGTGTCATCTTTTAATCTTTTACGTGTCACCATGACAAGAGACTTGTGATATTGAGGTGAGTTATTCTCACAGCCCCACACTGGTATGCTACTTTCATCCCTTAGTAACCGAGATACGTATGAGATTTGTCAATTACTCCATATTACTTAGTATCAAACATCTATTACTCCATATTACTTAGTATCCTACCACTCATAGGCCTACAGGTACTAAACACATCTTTAGTTCAGAAGACAGTCTGTTATTTTCCTGCTATAGAGGTAAGGATAACTGCTTGTAGTTTCTCATTTACTTATTGGTCCTTGTACAGTAAAATCATATCTCAAACCATCTCCTTTAATGTTGCTGAAGAATATCTGTGTTTATTTCAATGGTACTTCCCTCCAGTCTAGTAGAATTTTGGAGTAAACCCACCTAGCTACACTACTTACTTCTCATTTCATTTAGTGGTTCTGTATTATTGACTACTTTTTTAATTTGTGTTTTAGATACTTGCCTTTGTTCCTGAGCCTCTAGCCACTCATATTTTTTCTGCATACTTTTCTCTGTCTAACAGCCCTTTACCTATCCTACCTATATTCTTACTCTGTATGGCTGCCCCTCCCTCCAAAACATATTTTATTACTTTACTTAAAACATATGGTTTTCTTTCCACACATTTTATGTTGCCTGCATCAGATTTTATTGAAGTTCATATAGTCCAATTAGGCACCACGGCACCGTAAAAATCTACTGCCAGTCATTAGTGGACTGGAGTTACGCTGTGGCGACCCCTAACCGGGAAAAGCTGAAAGAAGAAGATAGTCCAATTACCTGTTGTACTAGGTATTTTATATTGTTGTGGAGATTTTCTGACCAGACATCCCTTGTAAACATGCTCGTGCTCAGTTGGACTTTGCCTGTCGACAAACAAAAATAAATTAATAAATAAAATGTAATAGTAGCTCTCAGTCTGTGTTTCAGTCCCTTTCTTGGTTCATTATGGGTCAATCAGTACAGAAATCATGGTTGTTGATTGCTGTGACAACCACTGTCATTATATAACATGCTGTATTTTGCTTTCTGATATCATCACTTCCTGTAACTAAGATGATGCAAGTTGGAGAAGGAGAGAGAAGTTTTACTCAAACTTTTATTATCCTCACTTAAAGTAACATGCCTTATGGCATCATCTTCAGTTAAATGATAGGTTGGGTTTCCTCTGTGAATTTCCCTTAAACTGTAAGCAGATATTTATTATGCAGCAACACATGTTATTACCTCACAAAATAATACTTCCATTCCATGGTACTATACTAGGCTTTCATTTCAGCTGTGTAGTACTGCTTCTGCCAGCACTAGCTGTGCTTGTGAAAGCAATGTAATACATATTTACATAATTGCTTATTATTATTCTCTGTTGGGTGCTTGAAAAATGAATGAATGAATAATGTATTTCACTGCATCTTGTGTTCTTGACAGCACTGCCAGTGCCACAATATTTAAAAGGGAATTATTTTGACTTTTGGCTTTTCACTTTTCTCTTTTGGGTATGAAAGTAATTTCTGCCTTCCTGCAGATCAGCTGTATGGGGTAGGACACTAATAATCCTCTGTGGCATCCTGATCCTGAAAATGCATGCAATTAATTGGTTCATTTAAAAAATCAGTCTACTTTTAGTTAGCAAATACATAACAGGGAAGTGAATCAGTTTATTTATTTACTTTTATTTTACATAGCATAAGGGCTTGATTGTGTAGCACCATTGTGAGTTTTATCTGTTTGCTAAAGCTTTTGGCACAGCTTATGAAAACAATATAACTGCTTTTTTGTGTTTACCTTTTATTTTTCCATACTGTGCAAGAGAATGAATGAATGAATGAATGGTGCAGTATATTTTGCCCACCAGTAAACACACACACACACACACACACACACACACACACACACACACACACACACACACACACACACACACACACACACACACACACACACATTTTACTTCAAAATCAGTCTGCTGTCTATTTGCTTTTTTCACAGCTGTTTAATCATTCTTTCTTTCAGCTGTGATACATCAGTGAGTGAATGAATGAATGAATGTATGAATGATGTAGTCTATCCACTATTTATGTTTTGTTTCCCAGACCACCTCCTATTTATTCCACTAGCATTTGATCAATCTATTAATGCACAATGCAAAACTACCACACCAGTGCAAGTCAACATTTTGCACTGGCAAATAATTATTTATCTTTTTCTACCTTTTACAATTTTTTTTCACACTATGTACTGAGTGTGGTACTTGTTGTCCCTTGGCCTGTTCTGTTGCTGAACCAGGATTTTATATATTTTGTAATAATGTGAAGTATTGACAGCTATGCCAGGGGAAGTAGGGCAGTGGATGTGTAACATATGCCAGCATAGCTAGCTAGAGTTTTGTAAAGAATTATACTTCATTTGTATATCAAGCTGATTTGTATAAGTGCTTATGTTAAAAATGTACCAACAGTGGGTTCTGCTGGACCGAAAAACATATACACCGGTATGTCAGACTGAATTCTAACTGTTGGAAATAATATATCTTAATAGAGGATACTGGAAGAGAAGAGAATCATCTCAGTCCAGCTAACCTTGAAAAATAGTCTGAAATTAATTTACCTGGAAGTCCATAAAGATTGTATCTTACGGCTCTGTATGCAGCCAGAGACAAAGTGTCTTTGAAAACAAGGACTAGGAATCTTGCTGTATTGTCCTTAGCAGTGAACTTATTACTACCCTGGAAGGGTGGAAGTGTTGAAATGGTTTTATGGCTTTCAGATGCTATAACACATGCTAGCAAAGCTCTGTCTGTGTGTATGGTAACACATATGTGCAAGATTCTGATTCAGTTTCTTGTTAAGGGAGTAGTATGCGAACCAGAAGTCAGATGGCCAGATGTATGTGATGCCTTTCTGAAATCCAGCACAAAAATGATGTTTTAATACTAGATGAGACAGAAGTCTCAGTGCAGTCTGGTTTTGAAACCTGACAAGAAGGATCATGTCACCTACATCATCTTGCCATGCTTTAATAAGTAACCAGGGAATAGTAATTATTCGGATCAGTCAAGAAAATATAGTGAGATTAGTTAAGTACTGTTTTCTGTATCTGTGTGAATCTATCCATCTGTATTATTTTTAATATTTTTAATATTTCCTGTGGCTGAAACTCTGGTGTTATTGTAAATAGATATTCAGTATCTTCATGTTCTTTTTTATTATTAAATATATTTAAACTTTTCATTGTGGCTGGTCTTTTCGAGAATGCTTTAGTTTTTGAGAGTACTTATATTTATTTGGTGACACTGTGGCTGGTCCTGGAAGCCTTTTGCATTGGTCAAACACTACCATTGTATCAGTATTAATTTTACTTGGTATAATTGGATACCCTTGTAATAGCCTTAGAGGAACTGGCTTTGGAGTGTTCTGGTGGCAGTATCTACCACATAGTCTGGACAGAGGGGCATAGCTAGTAAATCTGTCCAGCCTTTCCCAGGTGTGTGTGTGTGTGTGTGTGTGTGTGTGTGTGTGTGTGTGTGTGTGTGTGTGTGTGTGTGTATGCAAAAATCAAATCTAAAACAGTGTGTGTGTGTGTGTGTGTGTGTGTGTGTGTGTGTGTGTGTGTGTGTGTGTGTGTGTGTTTGTGAGCTACTTGGAGCAGGGACACAGACCACTGGTTTCACAGAGAGGGTACTGGAGGACTTGGCCTAGGGGACTCAGGTGAAGACTCAACTCTATAGCTGTGCCAGTGGGGAGTCTTACTGGGGGCCTGGAGAGAGAGGGAAACCCAGACCTCAGATTGAGCGTGTTCACTGTGTGCTCTTAAGGGAAATTGCGCTTAGTGCAGAGACCTGCATCTGGAAATACTGTGTGTATCTATCTTTGTTCCAAGTGAATGTCCCTCATCAGTGTCAGTGGTGAGGATTCAGGCTCCTTGATTACTGGCCCAGAGGAGGAACATCACCTATTTTACTTTGATTTTGCTTTATTCCTATTAGTATATTCATTTTCCATCTGAAGCACCTCTCAAGTGTCAGTGTGGACTGGTCTTTCTGACCCTACTGCCTGCAGTCCTCAGTCCTGAACTGCTTCTTAATCCCATGATCCAGTTAACATCTCTCACATTGTACTTGTCTACATCTAAAAAATCTACTGGTATTTTAGCATCCTATCTACCACCTAGCACTGATCTTTTTCTTTAGTCTTGCTTTGTATTGGCAGCTGCCACATCATGACCCATTTTCCAGTAACACACTGCACAATTAGTTGACAGTAATCATCTTTTTGCCTTGAAAAGAACTGAACTGAAGTTCTATCATCATCCCTTTAAACAGATAGTCTTGATATCATTAAAAGCCAGCAGAAACTGCCCTCACTATATGGTTTGTCCTTTTTACTTTGCTAAGATGTCATGTCAATGCCAGTGATGATATCTTCTCTTCGTGAAAGAATAGTAGTGATGTTGTCCATCCTTATGTCTTGCATAGCATTCTGTAAACTACATACCAGCTCTGGATCCCTGCCACAATCATTGCACTAATCTAATGTTAAACCTCTTTTCTGTATATAGCTAATGAAGGCAGAAATATATCACAGTTTCTCTCCTTTTACATTACAGGTGTTAAAGCATAATTCAATTGTGTGGAAACTGGAGTTGTACATTGTAAGCACTTTTACTCATTTTTATAACTGTGTACTTAACTGCTGAATACCATTTTGCTTTACATTATAATACATACAGCACCTTCAAAGGGGCTGTGTCAGAAAATAAACATCACTTTCAGCAAGAGCATTCTGAAAACAAAAATAAAAATAAAAATAAATGCATGTTTTCTGCATGACATCATGTTGTGTCCATTGTGTGGTATCCTAATAGCTATGGGCTTAATACAAAGTATAGTGCTATTTCAGATTGACTATATTATGACTGACTTTCTCTGCCTTCTCCAAATGGCCAATTTGTTTCCCAATTAATATAAAAGCCTGACTGATCTATCCTGAGCCAAGAGAGAGTCTTACATCCCATTTGCTATAAGAGTTGGATTGAGCCAAGTTGTCCTTTCATTCCCCCATTGTCCAAGGGCCAGAATATATACAGTGGTATAGTGCAGAAGTCACATGCATTTCCTGCTAAATCCTCTCTTAACTGTGGTTGCCAGTTGCTGTTTTACACTGCAAATTGGTGGGAGAGTATGCTTTCACACACAAAGTTCCTGACTCTGCATGCAGCATATAGCACTATGTCCTTAAGAGTCGAAATGCCCTTAGCTTTCTGACCACTAATAGCAGTGCAATAGATCTAGTCTCTGTTTTCTTTCAGGATGGGCAAGCTGAGGTCCAGTCAGCTATTACCTGCTTATTAAGTTCCACTCATCACATGTCACATTCATCAAGCAGTAGTTTGGTGCACAGTCACTTACTTACTGTACTAAATTGGAAACTGTGCAAATACAGAGTATAACAAGTGGTTTTGACTACTTCCTTTATGTTGTGTTTCTTTGAATTCTGTGGTATAATATTTAAGTAGCAGGAGTTGTAGGGTGAATTCCCCCCATCATGGGTGTACATGGAAGATTCCTGTCTGCAAAGTTTTTATGTATTTTACTTTGCTTTTTGACATCTGCTTAAGCAGATTTCAGTGGGAGTTTTAGCTTGATGAGTCCAATTTCTGTATTTATCTTAAGGTGTCCCATAGATCGGTTTAGTTGGTACAACTTTAGCATACTTTTGGTAAAAATGCATCCTGTTGTGAACTGTACCATATGCACTTTTGGTGCAGATTCCATTTAACAGTGTAACATCAGTTTTCTTATTGAGTTACAAACTGGTTCTTTGAACTCATAATCTATATGCCCTTGAGAAACAGGTGTTTCCATAAGTCCAGTAGGACTACCTGATCATCGTTTACTGTCAGTGGCTCAACAGGCAGTACACTCACCTTTACTGCTGGAAGATCAGAAGATGTGGATTAAATTCCCCTCACCAGGAGGGTAGATGCATTTTCCAATACTAACACTACAGTGCAGCATAGGTCGGGTGCTGTACGTTTGATTGCACTGTCCTTCCAATGAGATGTTAAACCTAGTTCCTATCTCCCTGAGATGATGGTAGCTTACATGCATGAAAAAGATCTCACAGCACCCAGTGAAATGCATAAATGACCTGTCTGATGTAATGGCCAAATTTCCCCAATTCAGTTCGAATACCACAGATCTACAATGAAAAGAGGCCACTGGCATTAAGAGACTAACCCAGTCAACAAAATGTAAATTAAATACAGTAAAATAAAATGCAGAAATGAAAAAGGAAGTTACATCTTTGCTAGCAGTCCTATGCAGTTGTTCAGAAAACCCTTTAATTTGCTGTCAGCTGAAGCCAAATGCAAACCTGCATTTACAATACCTTAAATTCATTTAAGTATATAGTCTACATGGAAATGGAATAGAATTTAAGGTCTGCAGTTAGCATTTTCACCTTGAGCTAATACATTGTATGTGCCTGATAAACACACAATATAAACATGTTGCATTGTAAATCCTTAGGATTTGAAAAATTTAAACTTGCACATCTAGCTATGTTATATGGGTTGGAGACAGTGGCACTGACAAAAAAGCAGGAGTCAGAGCCTGACGTGGCAGAGTTGAAGATGTCAAGATTTGCACTGGGTGTGACAAGGATGGACAGGATTAGGAATAAGTATATTAGAGGGTCAGCCCAGGTTGGAAGGTTTAGAGACAAAGCCAGAGAAGCAATATTACGTTGGTTTGGACATGTGCTGAGGAGGGATGCAGAGTATATTGGGAAAAAGATGCTAAGGATGAAGCTGCCAGGTAACAGGAAAAGAGGAAGGCCTAAGATAAGGTTTATGGATGTGGTGAGAGAGGACATGCAGGTGGTTGGTGTGACAGAGCAAGATGCAGATGACAGGAAGAAATGTAAACAGTCGATCTGCTGTGGCAACCCCTGACGGGAGCAGCCAAAAGAAGAAGAAGAAGAAACTTGTACATCTAATTTTGATTCACATTTATCCTAATGACTTGCAGCAATTAGAACTGTAATGGTTCACATAATTCCAAATTATAATAAGTGAATATATTTAAATATATTTTCTTGGAATTCCAAGTTTTGCAGTGCTGTTAAGATCTTATGAAATGCAAATCGTTGCATAATGTTATAAAACATTTTACAAGACATCTTCTTGTATTCTGGAGTACAAATATGTCCCTTAATTATATAACAGGCATTATGATTGCAGGTGTAGAATGGTAATGCATGCATAAAATGAGCTGACAAAAGCTTTACTTTGAAAATGTTACTGTAAATCCCCTTTAGATATTTGTACATATAAAGAATACCTTATAAATGATGTGGTAGTCATATTTTAAAACTACTGATTCATACAATACCATTCACTATGCTTTAACAGATGTTGAACAGAGGTCGGAAATGTAAGAAATATAAGCATTACTTTTAATTAGAGTTGTGTGTCTCTTGTTCTAGCATACTTAGGCTCAATTCTCATCAACAGTTCTATTCAAAACTCCCAGGTCCCTGTTCTATGTAAAAAAATCTTTATCATTGCCCACCATAAAGGTGGTAACTCTTCTGAAATCTTTAACTTTAGGCCAATTGCCATCCTTTCCCCAATTTCTAAGATCGTGGAAAGGTGTATTCATAAGCAACTCAGTATCTCTTGCAAAGTAATCTGCTAACCCTACACAACATGGTTTCCAGTCAGACTATAACCTTTCAGACACCATTAATAAGCTTAGAGACTAAAGAAAGTTTATCTCTTCTGATTTTCTAGAGCTCTCAAAAGCCTTTGACACTGTGTCGCATAAGAAACTTCTGACTCAAATGTCCTCTCTAAGCCTTTACAAAATGACTCTTCTATGATTTTCTAAATAAATATCTGAAAGATATCAGTCTGTCAAATGGCTCTCTTCTCTCTCTCTCCTTTTGTCCTAGTTAAAACAAGTGTTCCTAAAGGCTCTTTTCTCAGACCACTAATCTTTAACATTTTCATCAAAAACCTATATATCTCCTGTCAGCAATTATGCCTTATTCAGTATGCAGGTGATTCAGCTCTCATCTGCTCATGTGACAGCCCATTACAACTACAATTACAATCCATGACACAAAATGCCTTCAACTCAGTTGACGTATGGCTACATCAAAAACAGCTTTTACTCAATCCCCAAAATAAAATTACTAGTATTTTTCTGAAGTCCCATGGCAACAATAAAAGTAACGTCTACATTACCTCTCTAAATAATACAGCTTTTGAAGTAGTTACCTGTACCAAATGGCTTGGAGATGACAACTTAAAGTATGATCTTTGGATATAAAGCAGTATAAAATAAAAATAATCAAAAGCCAGGTCTGCTACATAGAGCAAAAAAAAAAAAACGTACTCCTTCTAGTAAAGTCATCCTAGCTAACCCTTATCTTTTACCCTCCCTTCTCTCTGGCTCACCTATTCTGACTAGCATCCAGATCTCTCTTCAATCATAGCTAGAGCAATGCTATAATAAGTTAGCTAGATTTGCAGCTAACCTGCCACATAAGGCTCATCATTGCTCTTCGTTACATGCTCTGAAATGGCCAGAACTCCCATATCAACTATCCCACACTTTTACTAATCCATAAAATACTGCATAACCTACCTGCCCTTCTACCTCCTCAGTACTTCATCACTATGAAGAAAGAGTAATTCCCAAAGCTTGGGAGCAAGGATAGAAAAGCTGTGGTTAGTGCAGTAAGATTTGATCACTAAGATGTGAAAGAGTGGGTCAGAGTAGGATAGGTTCATAATTATATACCTTGCTAATGACCTCAAGGGCCTTTACAAGTCTAGCCATGCAATCCAACCCAATTCTGTCTATGTATCATGGGTATTTATTAGGAGGGGGTATGTTAGGAAGTTTCTAGAGGTTATGTGGGTGAGGGATTACTTTGGATATTACTGTCTGCCTCTGTCTATCAGAGGCATAGGATTGTCAAAATGTTAATCCCAAGATATTTTTTTCTGTTAAGGGAGATATATTGTCAGACCATAGGAGTTTAAATAGTTAGAAACTTGGAAGTAAGTGAGTGTTTAACTGATAGTTAATTACCTTTTTCAATCATTAAGCAAAAGTATTCTTGTCTTGGGAAGAATGTGATGAGCATGCATATTTAGTTGGGTTTCTTCTGAAGGATTTTGCAATAAGTCTAGGTCATATAATATTCCATTTGAATGAGTAAACATCCTTTGCCTATTGCTCTTCTTTCTGTATAAGACACAAAATATGATATTTTTTTTTCTGGCCCAGAATAGGTTATTCATTTTGATCCTTGCTTTTTTTCTGTGTAGTAATAGAAGCTGAAGGATAGGTTAAATCAGGGTCCATGGTATTTCAACTGGGATACATTAACAATAAGTAGGTTACTAAAGTATTTAATATGAAAGGACTGGATCTTTTACAGTTTTCAGGTTGTGCCAAAGAGCATTGTTTTTATGTTGGTGTATTGAGAAGTAATCTTTTATTGTTAATGAAGTCTACAAGTCAGGAGACATCTGTGTGGAGATCATGCTGCGGGGAGGGAAGGAAGGGAGTGATTGCTGACAAAAGACCATGCCACCAGCATAGAGTAGCACAGGCGGATGTGGTATTTCTTAAAGAAGTTTATTAATAAAATCAGGAAAATAATAAAGAGGCTAAGGTTGAATCTAGGAGCACTACCTTTATTAACGGGACTTTTTTAGTGGTCAGGAAACTTACTTTTTATACAGAAGCGATGATCAGATAGATAATTCTGAAACCAAAGCAAAAAATCTAGACTAAGCCATAAATAATGGGATAACAAAGGCCCCATATAGAGACCCTTTTTAAATACTGCCCTTGCAAACTTAGACAGTTGATAGCACATGCAACTGAGATGTTAACTGCTGTATTTTTGGCACACACAGCCATGGTTTGAATCCTGGCAGTGTTAGTAGTCTGCATTCAGAATCATACCCCACAACTGTACAGATATGTCCATAATGTCCAATAAAGTGGCCCATATCTGTTGCCTGTCAACCTGTCCACCTGGGAAATCAGTGGGATGATCCCAGACATATAGGCAGCAAACAGGAAATACAACTGAGTGACATACATCTATGAGCACAAAGCTGGCACACTAGCAACTCCCCAAAACCTTATGAGAGTAATAAGCCACGTATGTCCCATTTACACCCCCATGTTGTCAAGCTGTGGCCACAGTGTGTACAGTAACAGAGTGAGATGTATGTGCATAATAGTTATGTGGACTTTGGTACTGTGTGTGGCAACATTCAGATAGTGCTAACAAACATTTCTCCCACAGGTCTGTTAGATACCAACACTGTGCCCAGAAATACAAGAATGATACCCTGTACTGGTACTGTTTACATTGGTATTGTATGGCATTTTGACTGATGCAGTTGCTCTGAATAATAAGACATTACTCATCACTGTCACCCACACTGTCCTAGAAAATATAACTGTCTAGGAAATCCTGTATAAGAGTGATGTAATGCAAAAACACAGGAGAATTAGAACGACAGAAAGCAGATATGAGATATACAGCAATATCAATATAGCACACACAACTCTGATGGACAGTGTTTATGTTGTAGCAGACACAGCCATGGTCTGAATCCTGGGAGTGGCAGTAAGCTGTACAGATAATTCCAGAATAACCAGTATATGGGCCCATATATGCTGCCTGTCACCCTGTCCCCCTGGGAAGTCTGTGGGATGATCCCATATGTTTAGGGAGCAAACAGGGAATACAACTGATTGTCACACATCTATGAGAACAAACCTGTCACTCTAGTAACTCCTGAAACTGTTATGAGAGGAATAAGCCAAGTATGTCCTATCTACAACCCCATGTTGTCAGGCTGTGATCAGAGTGTGTACAGTAACAGAGTGAGATGTATGTGCATAATACTAATGTGTAATCTGGTACTTTCTGTGGCAACATTCAGGTAATGCTAACAAACATTGCTCCCACAGGTACGTCGGATACAAACACTGTGCCGAGAAATAAAAACCTTGATACCCTGTACTGGTACTGTTTACTCTGGTATTGTATGGAATTGTGAGTGTTGCAGTTGCCCTGAATAATAAATTATCACTGATCACTGTCACTCATACTGTGCTACATAATATAACTGTGTAGGAAAGCTTGTATATATGTGTGGTAAGTCAATAAAGGTTGAAGAGGGCAATAGTCTAGATATGTCCCGGTTCACCTGCATGTGATCAAGACATGGCCAGAGTTTGTGCAGAAAGAGATGGATAGCTATGTGGACAACATCAACCTGGAATCTGGGAGTATGTGTAGAAACAGTTAGTTAGTGTAAACAAACATTTCCTCCACAGGTATACCAGGTAAGAGGTAAAACCAGTTCATGTATAAAGATGACAACAGCCATATCACTGTCCAAACTAAGGCTATAGGGTAGTGTAGTAATACTTGTAAGGTACAGATAACAGCACTGACTAGGAAAGTTATATGGACTACAGGAATATACTAGTTGTTAATTGACAATTTTCTCTCCCCTACCATATCTCCAACAATAAACTACATTCTCACCTTAACCAGTATGTCATGACTTCACTGTACTGATGGGACATATGTCCTATTGGTTGATAATTATTTAAATCTGTTCAGATGCATGTGCTATGTTGAAATATTCCAACACTGGTAGCATGGTGCCATCAATGTACATATATGCTGCTGTTATTACCACTGTGGCCCCATATATGCATGTGTTCCATTTGCTATGCAACTGTCCCATATCTGGTGTCTGGATTAATGGGAATATCTATGCATGGCGTTATACCTAATCCTGAAATGTGTTGACTATTACTAACCCACATATGTTGATAAAATTTAAATACTATAGCACGTTTGGGAAGGCCGGTCCCAGTGGACTCACCTGTCCCACCTCAGCTGGCCGTGGCACTGGGCACCAGCATGTCTGGGGCCCAACCTGAGACCTCCTCGTCCATTGGTCCTGCACCAACCTTAGGTGGAACCACCTCAAGGGATGGGGCTCTTCCCCCCCTGGGAGTGGGCGTGGACAGGAACTTGTTACCCATCACCAGGTCCAGGCCATGGTGTGTAGCGAGCTCAACCAGCAGTTTGGAGATATGTTATGCCAGCTTGAGGGCCGTGTGTCACAACTAGAGGGTCGGCCTGGCTCTGCGACTCAGCCTCCAGCACACCCACCTTTGGGGCTGAGAAGGTGCAGTGGGGACCGACCATGGGTGGGGACCTCAGTCCCACTTTTTCCACTAGGGGGTTCATGGGCTTCTGATTTCCCAACACCCCTCCCCATCAAGGTGTTTACCCCCCACATGTGTCATATACCACCCCTGTATGCGTCTTGTTTGTCTTGTCTGTTAACCTATCCAACCTACCTCCCCAACATTCCACATTCACCTGAAAGAAAAAAAGGGTACTCTGTTCCCCCCCAAAAAAATCACACTCCATACGTAGCTGCCCATTTCGCACGTGTCCACTGGACACATATAATCTAGTCTAATTGGCATCACTACATATTATTGTTGTTTTCACCCCTCTCTCAGGGGTTTGAGTGTCCAAATCTACCTCCAAATTCAGTGTATATGCACAGCTCTTGCTGTAGTAAAAATGGGCAGCTATGGACCTTCCTTACACCCTTCCTGCACATCCCTAGCTATTTTCCCTACTGTTTTTCCCTCTTTGCACCCCTTTTACACCACTCTCCTATCAACCCTTTTTTCTTTTCTTTTAAAGAAATTATCACGGGGTAAGAAGTAGTAAGCACTTTTAAGCAGCAGTAAGTGGGTTTAAGCCTGTTTCCATGGGGTTAAGCAATGCCTACACAGGTTAAGCAATTTAGAAGCTAATTGAGTATAAGAAACTGTAACCAGAAGTTAGAAGTGCTTACTTCCATGCAAACCCACTTACAACTGCTTAAAAGTGCCTTAAAGGAGTACAACAGGTTTCTCTAATGTATTCCTCAACTTCATGGCCCTTTTCCTCCCTATTTACATTGTCCTCTGTAAAGCAACAACAATAAAGCAATTACAATTTTTATAATTTCCCTTACTTCTGTAACAGAAGCCTACCTTCTCATACTGTGATGGTTTTACTTACAAAGTGATTTTCTCACATTTGAATAAAGCTTGCTGGAGTGACCCAATTACTGACATCATCGAGGCCAGGCAGTGCAGGTACTTTTTTTTTTTTTTAATCAGTACCCTCCCCCAAAGTGACATCACCAAAGCCATCATCTGATTCTAACTAAAATAATAAGACCCACCCATTCTGTGATATCATGGCTCCTTTGTCCTTCCCCCAGCCTGAGTGCTGTTAATTTTATTCAGTAGTAGTGTAGTAACACTGATGTTTGGAAACACAGAAATTTGGTATGCATACTTGTACATTCTGCACGGCAAATGATGCTTAGGTGGTGTATCTCTTGCATACTTCTCTGTTGTATTTGCACCAGACACTGCTAGTATGCAGTGCTGGAATAGAAAGATTAAAACATTACCCTGGTATCAGAGGTGGCAGTGCAACATATTCATAGTGGCTTAACATGAGAGTAGCTCTAAGCAAGCACCATGTGAAACCTGAACAAGCACCTAGAATTATTCAGTGCAGCTTCCACACCTTAAGTCTGAAAATGAGTTCACATACTCACATGAACAGGAGTAGCTGCATATTGATGGCTAAAGGTATATGGGCATGTTGGGTGGTTACTACACTGCAAAACTGGTATGTAATGGTGGAGATATTTGGAAGGCATGAGCAAACACACCAGTATATTAAAGCCATAGCACCAATTGAACTGGAGGCTGGCAAATAGATTTAGTAAGGGATTTTGTCCATGCACAAATATTTCAACAGTGATTCTTTGCAGTGGCATCCATTATCTGATTCAAGGTAAGTTAACCTTGATGTCCTTTATTTAAAAAAAAAATCAATAAAAAATTTACTTTGTTATAAGTAACTTCTGGACACAAGAAAAAGGAAGGGGAAAATACAGCAATGTGGTATGTATGTACAAAGACAAATCCAGGGACACTGCAAAAGTTTTTTTTTTTTGCAAACCAACCAGTGGAGTAAAAACATATGAAGGCAAACACTGCATACCAACACGCTTTGCACATGTAAATCTCAATTTTTAACAAGGTGGAAGCATGAAGTGATACCTTAACACTTAAATGAATAAAGATCTAAACTGGTTAATAGTATAAATGTTTTATTCTTTAGCTCCTTGGTGCAAGACCTTACTGGATGTGATTGCAGTCAAGTAAGGCCATGGCTATAGTGCAGCAAAAAATGCCCCCTCTAACAAAGGAAATGCTAGAGCAAAGATTAAATTACATGAGTCAAGCACCCTGCTGAGATCTGCCAATAAATGGAATTACCAGGTCAAATTACCCTCAGGACTTTGACAGCTAGGGAAGCTAAGTGTGATGGGGGAGGGGAGAAGTAAATGGACTGGAATTCATTGTCTCACAAATTAGTGCCATTTAAACTAAATTAGAAAAAAGGCAGCAGTAAACAGCACTTTGAGTGTGTTCTGTGGCATTTGCACTGTTTCTGTTTTAAGTAGTCATCCAGCAGCAGGGAATCTTACTTACACTGTTCTATTTTACTCAATACTTTTGTATGCATGCAACATCTATGAAATGACAGGAACATTAGGCAAATGGAGGCCTGCATGATGTAACATTTTTGAGCCAAACAATGATTTCTAGGATACTGGATGGCAACCTGATTTATCCAAACCATGTCAATATGCCAGCCTCCAGGTGGTCAGAGTCTGGAATTACATATAAAAATATTTAAAATCCTATAAATAATCCCAGAGTGCTGTTAAAGTATAGGAAACATAATGCCACAATGTTTTAAACATGTTTTTTGAGTCTGTGGGTGCAGTACTCATTTAATCACTCTATATCCAATAGCCCTTGTTCTGCCCTGCAACAAAATTAATAGCCTTTGCAATGCCCAAACCTAGGACCCTGCACACCATAGCCAAAGTGATTTTCCACTAAGCTATATCAGGTATACATAACCATGATGTTTTCACAAAGATATCATCCAGCCCAGTCATTCAACAGTACAGGGAATTTATTCCACCATGTAGTTGTATGTGTGTGTGTGTGTGTATATATATATATTAATATCTAAATAAAAATAACATGCCTGTATGTTAACAGTACTTCATCCCACCTGTATGATGTCAGGCTGGTATCAGTAACAAATGATGCAGTACAGTCTGGCTCCCATAGGGAATGTACAATGTGGAAGCAATCACCATCCCTAGGATGCATGTACGCAGACACATATATGCATATATATATATATATATATATATATATATATATATATATATATATATAAATATATATATATATATATATATATATATATATATAAATACACATACACATGCAGTGATATGTATAAGAAGATACATATGTAGAAGGTGCACACAATATGGAACAGCCACTATGCCTACAGTTACCACCTTACTAAATGGACACTGTATGAGCCACCCATACAAATGACTATTGTTGCCTGCAACATATACCCACAGAGAGGCAAAGGATGTAATACCACACACAGGCTTGCATACATGGGAAAGCTTTATTTGTGTACTATTACAGTTCTATATGCCATGCCATATGGCTGTTTAGACACTGACATCCATGTAAACAAAGTAATGCGACTGTGAAACAGTTGTACTCATACAGTAGTCTGGAAAGGTTTACATATGTTGCTGTCCAGGCCGAGGCCTTCAAGTAGTACAATAGTAAAGGCAGACTGGGCCACAGGATACCAAACAATCAACAGTAAGTAATGCAGATGTATAGTTCAGCAGCCTCTATCTACACCAGTTTGGTAGACTTCATCAGACAAATCAGGTTTAGAGGCATGGAAAAAAACTGGGGATCAGCTCCTATTACATGCACAACCTAGTAGGTTAGTGTACTAATGAAGTCTACCAAACTGGTAGGGTAGACGAAAAGCGCTTCACTTTTCGTTTGGAATAAAACTTTGTGGATTATTCATTTGTGCACCGGAGCCATTATTTTACTTATTTTGCTTGTTTGGTTCATGTTGTTGCTTAGTCTAATATGGGGAAGTATGGCAGGTATATTTGTGGAGGTGGTCAGGGTTGGTAGATATAGAGGACAGTCTACAGGGGTGGTATGTGACACATGTGGTGGGTAAACACCCTGGATGGTGTGTGTGGTCTGTGATGTGGACTCCCCATGGGCCCCAATATGGACACAATGGGAATAAGCCTCCCACGCATTGCTACTCAACACAGCCATCCATGTTCTGAAGGTGCCTGGCCTGGAGGCTGAGCAGGAGGAGCATGTCAGCCCTGTGAATGTGTACTGGGTGCCTCAGAGTGATGTAGCACATTCCACATGTGTCTGTGGAGCCCATTAAGGAACAGACCCTGGAACTGACCTCAGGGGACAGGAACATATCTGTGTGTGCCCCTGGGGGGGGACAACATCCCCTGGGTTGGTTCCACCTGATGGTATTGCTGGACCAGTACATGAGGAGGCCCCAGGGTGGGACACACATGTGATGTGGCCAGATAACATGGGCAGATGGGTTTGGGGAGGTGGTTCTGCTGGGCAATAGTACATATATATGCTATTGTGTCACTGTTATAGAACATATGTTAGTAGTAATAGTCTACAGAATCCTGGAACATGTCCAACAGCATGCATAGATATCCCCAATATCACAGAATGTCAGATGTGCAGCAATCATAAAGCAGCCATACCACAGGTATATATGGAACCATAGTGGCCCTGACAATTGGCACACAGGTGAATAGTCTGTAACAGGCCAGCAATGATAGTGTCCACACAGGGAACATGGCTGCAAACACATAGCACAAAGTGTGGTGCAATACAATATCTGTCCCACTGGTAGGTAAGCTGTAGCCATACCTAATGAGTTGTGTGTACAGTTTGTTGTCACTGATATAGTGGGGGGGGGGGTAACAGAGATGTGTATTAAGAACTATTGTAACCTTGCTATATGAGCTGCTCAGACCTGTTTCCATCTATATGTCTTTCAGGCAAGATGTAACATGCATGGCTCCCATCGTATACAACTGCTCAAAATGAAGTTGTGCTTACCTATTTAATCCAGCACTACACTGTCCTGTTTGGCCAGGCCACCCATGATCAGTAGAAGTGGACCGCCTTGTGGAATGACCTAGTCCACAGGGTCAGTGATGTTGGACTGTACAACCGCAGTTATGAGCAGGTCCAGCATCATTGCTCTGACCTGCTTTGCAATGCCCGTCAGCGTGCTGCTGCAGTCCGGGGTATCACCTCGCCATGGGGGGGGCCATGCCATCCATCCCCTCCTGACATGTGTGTCAGAGCTCCTGGCCAGCCTTGTGGCACCTGCCCGTCCAGACACACACCAACCATCAGACACCTTTGTGGAGGTGGGTGCCACCCACACAATGGCCGAGGAGGGTCTATATTATATCAGCGAATGCTTAAAAAAGTGAGCGCTGATTGATCGAACTTATGTAAGCAAAAGCTTACAATCTCGAACTGTCAGAACAGCGATTTTTTTCCTAGGGAAAAAAATCGCTGATCCAAAACACATACACACAACACAAGCACACCAAACAAACAGCAATCCACACACATACACCTAAAATCTGACACCTAACCATACACTAAACTATACATACACCACTAATTATCCACTTACCTTAACCGAAACCCTAACCCTAAGATCCGTCACTATCGGACACTCACCCACTCCCTCACCCTAACTCACTAACCTGCCCTAACCCTCACGTCCACACAGTTGCATGCATACCTAACACACACCCTAACCCTAACTCAACTAACTGGCCCTAACACTCACATCCACACAATCGCACACTTACCTGAACCAGACCCGTAACTTTCCACCACAGCACTGAAAATACCGAAGCAACAGAAATAGACAACCAAATTCATTCCCTAGGAAAAAATTTGGGTTTCTGTTGCTTCGATATTTTAAGCTTTCACTTATAGAAGTTCAAACAATCAGCTTTTGCTTTTTTAAGCATATGCTGATCTAATATAGACCCGGCCGAGGATCATGCAGGTAAGGCCAAAG
The DNA here is from genome assembly GCF_019279795.1 of Protopterus annectens. NCBI lineage: Eukaryota > Metazoa > Chordata > Ceratodontiformes > Protopteridae > Protopterus > Protopterus annectens. The sequence continues at coordinate 749,569,872 of NC_056726.1, read as the reverse complement.
GACACATCTGTAGACCACTGTTGCATATACATCTGCATTGGTACAGGTAGATCATGCATATCTGACATGTCATAGATATATTTTGTTGCTGCATAGTAGTGATAAACAGATGCCCATATGTGGTAGTATTGTGGAAATGTACCATTGATGTATTGTAATACTACACCCACCCAGTAGCACTGCCACAGTTGTGGCCACTGACTATGCATCTCTCACCCTCTTATGTAGGTCCCTCCAGGATACCACCAAGGCAGCAGCCTGTAGCTGGTGAGTATGGTTTATGTAGATGCTTGCCAATACAATGGGTAAGTAATGGCTATGGTATATGCCATGCACACATTTAACACACCTACCCAGAATGCATGCTGTACATGTGCACATATTGTTGCTGTGAAATGCACGGCATCACAGGGTGACCATGACTGGGTATTGGAAGGGTATATCAGATACCTGCATGATAATTAACATCCTGTCATTGCAGAATGTGTCCACAGGGAGTAACATAATGGTGGGAGACATGTGTAGGCATTTAGAGGACTGATATGTTAATGAGTGGTATCAATGTGTGTATGTTAACAAGTGTGATGCAGGATGGGGTACCACATAGACATATATGTACATTGCCAGATTTGCCACTGCCTCCCCATATAAAACACATCACTGCCAAAATCTCCACCACCTAGGATGGCTAGAACTACCCCACCTAATTAAATACTATCAGCTCTCCATAGCCCAAAAAGACCTTCACCACCCTGAAAATACACCTATGCTCTCCACCCTTATAAAACCCTACAACAACCTAAAAAACCTTCGCTCTTCTAACAAAACACTGATTCAAACTTCTCTATCAAAGAACACAGCAGGTGACTCTATATTTTCTAACTCAGTTGGTAAGATATGGAATCAACTTCCCCCTGACTTAATATCCCAAACATCCATCACACTGTTTAAAACTAAACTAAAACACTATCTAACCAATCACTGGCTATGCTCATGCAACAACCCAAGCTGATCTTTCCAACTCCTCACACAAACCGCATCCTTACACTCCTCTCAGGTAGATTTTTCTTTCTTTTTCAGTGTTCATGCTGTCTCTTATCTATCGACTATACTCCTATCTACATTCCATTACTAACTTTCTTGTCACTTATCTATCAACTATACTCTTCTCTACATACTATTGAAAACTTTTAAACAAACTCCTTAATCTCTGCTGTATCATACTACCCATTCCAGTATTTCTGTATCAGCTATATCTCCTATTACCTTACTTTCTCATTTTCCGTTTTAATGTCTTAAGTATTTTTTGTGCTTGAAATACCCCAAGTAATGTGGAATATGCTTATTGTGCTTGTAATAACTTGTATATTGTGTTTATATTTTTTACCATGTATTAGATAGAGGAGCTTTTCTCCTCGGGCCTCCACTGAAAATGGACATGTATCCAGTTGGACTAGCCCGGTTAACAAATGTAAAATAAATGTGAGACTGTCCGTAAAGCCATGGACAGGTAGGTATTAAGTACATGTGTGTGTGTGTGTGTGTGTGTGTGTGTGTGTGTGTGTGTGTGTGTGTGTGTGTGTGTGTGTGCGCGCGTGTGTCTGTGCGCGCGTGTGTGTGTGTGTGTGTGTGTGTGTGTGTGTGTGTACTGTTAGGCAATGCTGTACAGGTTTTAACGTGCATTTATTGTTTTCCCCCACAGTTGGCAAGGTGGGTCAGGGTCCCTCCTGCATGCATTCTGATGTTGGTGTCCATACAGACACTGAAGGTGATGAGAGTACTGTTGAGGCACAGGTGGGGTTGCCAGGGGCCAACACTGTGCCAACATTTGACATCCCCGTTTTAGCCACCCCAACCCCGCACACAGTTTTAGTGCCTAAACATACCCCATCACCAGTGGCCATAGCGGAGGGACAGTTGGCGTTTGGTGGCAGTGCACAGGAAAGTGTGGTAACCATGCCTACTGTGTCCATTCACAGCAGGTATAGCCAGATGTCCGGCAGGGCACCACATAGGCAGATGTCCCAGAGTGCTCATGGTAGGGCCACTGGACATCATGCTCCTGGCAGAGGTGTCATAGCTGGTACCAGCAGGCACATGTTTCAGGCTGTCATGGAGGTGCAGGAACGTACAGAACATTACACCAGACAGGGCCTGAGGCTGTGAGGGCTGCTCTTAAATCTGCAAGTAACAATGCCCATGAACTGGCTGGTGCCAGCCGTGCATTAACTGAGTTCATGGATAGACGGTCTGATGAGATGATGGCCCTCATTGACTGTGGTCTGTCCGTGCTTGAACATGTGGTGGGAGTGCGTCGACAGCCACGTGGACGTAGGCCAGCAACACCAACAGCTGGCAGTCAACGTGGCCATGCTAGGACACTAAGGGGCTCCTGTAGTGACTATACCAGCCCTGGCCGTGGGGGAGGGTTTGCTGTCCACACCATAGAAGGCCACATGCACGTGGTCCAGGCCAGTCCCAGGAAGGACCTGGTACCAGTGGACATTTGCCATCAGCAAGTGAGAGTAGCACATCAAGGCCTGTACATGGACGTGCCCATGGAACCCCTTGGAGGCACAGTCCACATTTCCCTGGCCTGAGGCAGTGAACTGCACACCCTATAAACACATACAAAAGAGGCAAACCGCAGCTGCTGGAAACTGTAGTATGGCAAGATGACACCAAGAAATAGCGTAACACAATTTTATTTCCGCTTTCGTCCGTAGACTTCATCAGAATAAAAAAACTCTCCAACCTACATCTTAAATACAGCCAAAATTACCACACAATAATTAACATTAATTATCCAATTAAAAAATACCATTGTTTAAAAAAGCAGAACACTTGATAACTAGAATACTTGAAAAATAGAATGCTTTACAAAATATGTAAACTAATCAAATCATTACTTTTATCTATTTTCAATTTTTGATGTTTTAAAAAACATTTCACATTAATTGATTCATTTAAACCTGGTGGATGGTCTGATTTCAATTTTATTTGCCACTGGGTTTCCCTTTGTAATAGCAAATTCTTGAAGTCTCCTTCTCTCATGTCTTTATAACATACTTCCAAAATGGAAAACAAAAATTTGCTAAAAGACTTGCATACCAGGGTGTGTTTAAAGAGGGCATTTTTATCGTCCTTTGTTTTGATGCTATATAAATGCTCTCTAATACGTGTTCTAAGTTCTCTAGTCGTCATGCCTACATAAAATGCAGGGCATGAAGAACACAGTGCTATATAAACTATACCTGCACTACGACAAGTAACATAACCTGGAACAGAAAAAATTCTATCTGAACTAGAAACAGAAATGTATGGACCAACAGATATATATCTGCACATATTGCAGTCATTGCAACAATGCATTCCCTTCTTTACTGTATTAACTCTAACTCTGCTATCTTTGTGTTGTGCCAAAATATTTTTTAAATTGTTGTCATTTCTTTGAACAAATAATGGCTTATCACCTAAAATACCAAACATTTCAGCATTTCCTCTAATAACTCTCCAATTTTTTGTAATAATATTTTTGATATACTTACTATCTGAATTCATCCCCAGTATACAAACCATATTGTTAGTTAAATTACTACATGTATTAACAACCCCTAAATTGATACGTTCAAACGTCAAATTCAATAATGGTGGAAAGTCACTAACACATCTATTCAAGATATCATCAGCTATTTGCTCTAAATTTGTTTTGGGAAAACCTCTATTAAGAAATAATGAAGTAATGAAACCAAACTCATCCATAACATCAGATTCCTTCGATGTCATACGACTGGCTCTGATGAACTGCCCTTTGGGTATATTCGTAATGACATGTGTCGGATGGCCACTTTTATAATGGAGATAACCATTATTGAACGTTTTCTTCCTATGAATGGTACTATGGATTCTCATATCTTCAAAATCCCACCTTAAATTAACATCTAAAAAATCAACAATACTACCTTTACCACCCATAACAAACTTAATATAAGTTGACAAAGAATTAATGTAACTAAGAAACAAATCATTATTAACATCACTTTGATCCACTATAAAAAATAAATCATCAATAAAACGACAATAAAATAAAATTTTAAATTTATCCACCAAAAATGGCATAAACTGATGTTCCCACATTGCCATTACCACATTTGCATATGCAGGAGCAGCCGGAGACCCCATAGCTGCTCCTTTTCTTTGTCTATAGTAGATTTCTTCAAAAAGAAAAAAATTATTTTCTAAAATAATTTCTAAAAATCTACAAATTAAATTAATAGTACTTACTGAGAACCCATTGTAATGATTAGACAAAAAATTCCGTACTGCCTCAATACCCAAATCCTGAGGAATGCAGGTGTACAATGACACCACATCTACTGTAAGCATTAAATGCTTCTTTGGATTGAAACAAAATGTAGTGAGAAATGAATTTAATTTACTTAAAAAATGCCAGGAGTCACGTAGATAAGATGTTTCATTATAAATAGTAGGTCCCAACAAAGCATCAATGACCAAAGCCAACCCTTCAGTAACTGAATGGGATGAAGACACAATTGGTCTAAAAGGGGGATTAACAAGAGATTTATGAGACTTCGGAATCCCAAAAAAACCCCTATACGCAGCTGATCTATGACACAAAATTCATATAATTCACGACTGATATCACCCTCCATAAGGGCTTCATATAAATATGAATAAACAGCACGTTGTCGTTTATGAATATCAAACAGTGAAATGGTGTCATATTCCTCCCTATTATTTAAAAGTTTCAAAACCCCTTCACTGTAGGCTTCTTTCGTCATCACCACTATGTTATTACCTTTATCGCTCTTCATGAACCTAAAAATACTACACAACTCTTTTAACTTTTTCAAAGCTTTGCTTTCTATGACAGTGAGATTATAATCACATTTACGTTTACTATTAAGCATTGAATCAATATCCTGTATACACATTTCCTCAAAAATATTTAAAGTATGGTGCAACTTTGGACAAAAATTGGAAGGCTTTACAAATACTTGATTAGTTGTGGACACATCATGTAACAAATACTGTAGATTAAGTTTCCTTACATATTTTTTGACATCCACAACAGTTTTCACATAATTTGCCCTAGAATGAGGGACAAAATTTAAACCCAATTTAAGAATGTTAATTTCTTCAGGAGAAAACACATAATCAGTCAAATTAATAACACTAAGATGACTGAGAGAAGAAACTACGTTTCGTCCCCCGACGAATGAGAGGTCAGAAAAGTCCGACTCCTGGTAAGAACTGTTTTTGATGAATTTGAGTGTTTCTTATTCAAAGTAGTAGAAGAAGTTGCAGATTGATTTGGTACAGTACTTTGATTAGGAACAGCATTGGTTTTATTACTAGCAAGGTTATCACATGCACTCACACGGTTATCACTGTCAGTTCTTACTCTATGACCAGTTTCGTTATCAGCGGATGCTTTGTCTTCGAGATTAACAGATGTAATGTTGACCTCAGTTTGCCTATTGTTATTGGATAAGTTTGTTACACTGAACGGTTTAAAAGATGGAACACTTTTGCCAGTAAAACCAGACCATTTGTTGCTACTAGCAGTTACAACTTTGTTAGTCGCATTTACATTTGTTTGAACGGTAGACTGATAGCCACCATTATAAGCTTTATTAAACTTGTTGACAGAAACAAAGTTAGTAAACACAGTATTGGACTCATAGGCTTGAATATCACGAAGCAATTTGTTATGCTTTCTGTTAATGTTGTCGTTAACAGATTGTTCCAAATCCTGTAACAAATTGTTAAAAAATTCACCAAAACTTTCATCATCAAAATGCACCTTGAAAAATGATTCCAAGGTTACAATTTCCTGTTTTAACTGTTCTAATTTTCTTTCATTATTATCAACCAATAACTTTAAAAAATTCAAGCCGGCTTCATTGAAAAAAGTTGTTAAAGTTTTGAAAAACGGGTCGCCAGTCTGTACGCCATTAGGGCATTTAAAAAAACGCAGCCCTTTAGGAATTATTTGTAATTCTAAACAGCGTAAAAAATAACAATTCTCTAGATGTATGGAATTGTACCTTTGCAGTAATTTGTAGAACTGTTCACGTTTATCAGCAAAATCATGATGCCATGGTGTCTTGTTTGTTGAAAAACCTTCATGTCTCCCCAACATTCCGAACGGGTTATCCGCACGGTCGAAAAAATGACTCACTGTCGCCCGACCAATGATGCGCTGATGTTTCATGCCCGAATCCGACGTGGTAATGGTAGTAGTAGTGCTGTTTTTAACAGTCGTAGGTGCTTTATCCAAACAAATCACTGTATCAAGTTCCTGGAATGAACCAACAGGGCTGGATGCCTTCAAACCAGAATCTTTGGCATTCGCATTAGCAATAAGAAACTGTAATGACCCCTTGATCTCCGTGAGTGCGCTGATAAGTAAAGTACCTAAATTTGCAGAGTCCACCTGTGGTGTGGGATATATGCTCATGTTGAGAAGTGGATCCTCAGCCGCAAAACAATGGTATTTTTTAATTGGATAATTAATGTTAATTATTGTGTGGTAATTTTGGCTGTATTTAAGATGTAGGTTGGAGAGTTTTTTTATTCTGATGAAGTCTACGGACGAAAGCGGAAATAAAATTGTGTTACGCTATTTCTTGGTGTCATCTTGTCATACTACAGTTTCCAGCAGCTGCGGTTTGCCTCTTTTGTATGTGTTTATTGGTTGGAGCTTTGGTACTGGGTTGTTAAAAGAACTGCACACCCTGCCTGGTATGGTTTGCAGCTGTCCATAAACACCTGTGTAGGGCAGCCACAAAGCAGAACTATGTGCATGCATACCCACATACTATACACACACACCTAAGGCAACCCCATACCTACACACACCACAGCACCACACCTGGTTCACCACAGTACACCACTCACCCACACACATGGTGTCAATTCTATGGCCCACCCTCGACCACTGGCAAAATAACATCACACCCTGTGCATATGATGATACCTGTGCCACATCCCTGTCATCCATACCATCTATGCAGGGACAGGCTAATATGGTTCTGATGCACATGTTGACTGTACTACAGTGTACCACAGTTGTAAGGAGTAAAGTGTAATGCATATATGGCAGGTAGTGTAGCCGTCCAGCAATGATGCATTATAGCTGTTAGTAACACTGGTTGGTTGTGGTCCCTATAATGTTATCCATTTGTGTTGTAGGTATACATGTCTCAGCATGAGGATGGTCTGCAGTCATATTCCACAATG